>NW_015505717.1:354039-389031 GCF_001515645.1 Sinocyclocheilus grahami | reverse complement strand
CACACACATACACACATACACACACACACACACACACACACACACACACACACACACACACACACACACACACACACACACACACACACATACACACATACACACATACATACATACATACATACATACATAAAATATTTTGCAGCAGAAACATGAGAGACTATGGTTGGGTTCTGGTACTTTCATTAGTTTTAACAGTATTTATGGACACCATATAAATGATTAGATAACAAACTAATTACAATGTGCAAAAATGCTCGAACCCGAATAAAATTCCTGCACAAATCTATCCTGACTGACTGTGACATTACCAATGTGAATCAAAAGTAAAGAAATGAACAACCACTGTTCTTATTTCAGCTGCTGGCTGGCTGTGCTAACAAACAAGCTAGCTAACTTCTGAAAGTTGAGTTTTGTTGCATTTCTAATCTGTGCCGACATGTCATGTCACGTTCTCAAAAGAATTCAGCTACCTTGATCGGCTTCCTCCATCCTGTCTTTGCGGCCTCTTTATGTTGCGAGTTATTCTGATCCTTGTGGTCCCGCGTTCCCACTTCAATCTTGCAAATTTGAGCTCAAAGCTGCCACCGCAACTAGGCTCGGCTCAGGCTGCCGCGCGAGGTGGGGTGGGGTCGTACGTGACGTCAGGACGCACAGCACGTACAGATGTAAACAGAGCGAGACTGGCGCGAGGACCCACCCGAGCGGAAATATTCATTTAGAATCAACGTTAAACGATACGTAACTGAACTGAAGTAAACTAATCGAAATAACCGTTTTATTAACGAGAAATTAGTCATTTTATATTTGACAGTTTCATTAAAACCAACCGGCTAATTTAGAAATTACTTTTTACGCCGTGCTCAGGGTAGGTTATAAAATAATTATTGCTCTCTGTGTTGACATAAATAATTAGAAATGTAATGCACGTAGCCTATAATTACAATAGCTAAATGTTAGAATTTATTATAACAAATTTAAATAGACAAATATCGCAAAAAAAAAAAACCTAGAGACATACGAAATTGCTTGAATTGCTTGAATACGACAGAAGGATACCAGCAGAGCTATTTATGGGGATAAGCCTGGTCCTTCACGTTCACGGGGTGGGCTTAAAAGTTCCTCATTTACCTACAGTACAGTCAAACAAGACACCCCCAGAGGAAACAGAATGAGGCGCTCATGGCTGGCTTATTAATCGTTTTATGTTGGTAGGCTACTGTAGGGAATTACGCCACCCACTGGGTGACAGGGTTTAATAATCCTACGGTAAAGTGTATTTTAAACCATTTGTATAATATTCGTTTTGTGTTTTGGGACGTTTCTTGAACCTCCACAGGGACTAGCTACATGCTATTCGACAATTCGACCAAAACTATAACAATGTTTTCAGCATTAGCATCATGCTGTAAGAACCGCTGTTTTCATCTGTTCTATTTGTCAAAATAATACTAGTAGTTTAAACTCAATTGTGTGTGGGGTTTCAACTTGATTCCCTTCATCAGTAATAAAATCCAAGGTGATCGGAAAAAGTGCAATGAGCGTATCACTGGAGCATGTACCTAGATCCACACTGATTTACTTAATGCACGTTTTTAATGCAGCAATTAATTAAGGCAACTGTATAATTAAACTTGACGCTTTTACTTCAAGTTTCCAGTTTTCTGGATTTACTTAGCCTATTTACATTAGGATTTGTCAAAAAAATTAATACATCTAATTACATCTATGTATCCATGTATGCATGTATATGAATAGGTATATATATATATATACACACACACACACAAACACGCACTCATACCTACATTATAAGTACAAATTAAAAGACAATTCAATAAAAACCGTGACCGTAAATCAGTAAAACAATTTTATTCAAGCCAACACAATAATGTATTTGTCCACAAAAAAATACATCATTCAAATTAAAACAGATTAGATTTTTTGTTAAAATTGTTAAAATAAACGAATGAATATATATATATATATATATATAAATATAAAAAAACCAATCCATCCATCTCCGTCACCACCTGTAAAACACACCTATGCGGGCGCTCATCGCGAGAACATTTATTACTCCGCGAAACCACCTGTCCCGACCATCACAACTCTAGCCACAAACACGGCTTTAATGTCACGCACAGCGGAGGGCGTGAAAGGGATACAATCACAGCTGGGTTCGAGTCGTGTAGTTCTATAGATGAAAAGCATGCGGGAAATGGGTGCAGTCATCGACACAAAAGACCCCTGGCTGTTCGCCGTCACCCCCATCTTCCTTTAACACGGGCCCCCCTCCTCCCGCTGACCGAGATGCATTGTGGGGGAAGTCGGTGCCATTCGACCTCTGCGGGGCCTGCGCGGACGCAGGCAGAACCCTCAAACTCATTATGCCTTTAAAACCCCTATTTATTTCCGCATAACCTACATACTCTCACCAGGAGGCTGGAGCGCAGAAAAACGGCTCTTTTCATGCGGAACACTTTATTTAAGAGAGTCGCGATCGGATTTTTGTTTTGTTGAGAAAGTGTAGATTGTCATTTATTTGAAGAAAATGTCCGGAGAGCGAAACCGCAGGTCGCTGGCTTTCCGAGGAGGTGGATTAGCCGTCACCGGTGCCAGCGCCGTCGGAGGCAACAGCTGTGAGGCCCCGGCCTGTCAAGACCGACATCTGAACGGGAACAGACCGGATCAAGCGGACGACGGTGATCCGGGGGCGAAAGGACCATCGCTGGGGAAAGTCGAGGGCGGGGAGTCCGTGAGCGACAGCACGGAGCCGGAGGCAGAGGAGGACGAGGACCCGGAAGGGGGCAGTTGGACAGCGGGGAAAGATGGCGGTGACAGAGGCGTATTAAACAGCATAATGGTGAAAACTGAGAGCTGTAAGTGGGCGACCGGCAACGGCGTGAACCGCGAGGACTGTAGCGCGGAGGAAGCGGCCGCTAGGAAGCCGCTGCTGGAGATGAGACCTCAGACGCTGCTGCTCCAGAAACACTCGCTCTTCCAAGCCTCCTGGCTGCAGGAGTTTCCCTGGCTCAAATTCAGCCAGGAGACAGGGCTGATGTCTTGCTCCTGGTGCCATAACATCGCCACCAACAACAGCGACGAGCTGGTGAAAGGCAGCCGGAATTACAAGCGGGCCTTGCTGCTGAGGCATCACCTGTCCTCGGAGCACGGCAGGAATGACCCGACCAGACAGGTACGTCCACACCGCGGTATAATGACATTAGGAAAGGCGACGGAGCCGACCCGGGCTGTGCTGTTCGGTTTTTAATTAACAATTGTCGATGTTTTTCCGGCTATATTGCAGCGAGAATGCTGTTTTTAAAGCTGTTTAGACGGCTAACAGGTATGCTAGCAGGTTAGCATATGTGAGCTAACTGGATCAGCGCTGTCAGTTGGTGAGATGAGCCTCGACTGGGAGATTTAAAGCATAACATTTATTTTCTGTGTTTTTTACGCTCATTTGAAACCTTAAAGAAACTAGACCGCCGATTATAGATGTGTTATCGCGTTTTATATTATAACAATTCTTTATTTACATGCGTTTGTAGTATGATCTATCAGATAATCATTATTAAACAGACCAAAAGTACCATAAAGGCTGTGGCTCAAAATGTATGTCCTCGTTTGCCTGACTGTTTCCTGCATTGCACTGTAATTATCAACCCTGGTTGTCTTGGTTACTAACCTGATTGCTACACACAATGGCAAGGGTTTGACCCTGCTACCTTTGGGGAGCCGCACCCCTTCCCAACCCCCCTCGCTGTAAAAAGTGACCTCTGGCACATCTCACCCTCCCCTTTTAGGGCACCTAAATTAGAGGCCTTGTGTTCAGTGACTCCCCAAGATCCACAGATAGTGTGTGTCACTGGCTACATTGGGTCAGAGTGAATTATGTCGCCTGTAATGACAGCAATGCCTGATAAGTGCAGGCCACTGCAGAGAGCAGAATAAGATTAGGCTAGAATAAATCATATCATATATCAGCAGCTGAGAAACACCTTTGTGATTATAATGCACTGTAATAGTGAAATTTAATTGATATTTGATACTTCTGCATTCTGTATCCAACGGAACTGTACAATTCCTAGACGTGTCATTTAAGATAAATAGTTATTGATTGATTTTTTTTTTTTAATGCTTTTGATTCCCTGTCCATTATCAAGCCACAAAATGATTGATTCATGTACTAAATCCTATCTGTTGCTGCCCAGATGATGTTGTGTTACTGGTTTGCCAGTAAAATCCCATAGGATTGTGTGGTATGATAATGGCCAGTCAGTCTAATCAGGGTGACACAAAGTGTTCCTCTAACTCAATTTATACCCCTCACTAATTAGGAAGGAAACGAGGAGGAGAGATTACTGCCGCCTCCCTAGCAACAGAGGGGTTAAGAAGACGCTAGAAGATCTGTTAAGCTTTCCTGTTTAATCACTTTCCTCTGTCAATCAACCTTTTTACAAAATCTTGCTTTTTTGTATAACTGTATGTTATGTAATTTGTGGAGCAAATGTGCTACTGTAAATAGGCCTGTCTCGATAACAACTTTTTGTTGTGCGATATATTGCCCCAGAAAGAATTGCGATAAGCGATATTATTGTCATATTAAAGACCATTTAATGCCACTGAATATATAATCATAATGTAACGGCATAATAATGCAAGAAGGCCTACACACTTCCAAATGACAACAAACTTTAAATTTTTAAGAATATTTAGATCATGGAAATTAAGTATCAAAATATAAGATACCTTAAAAAACCTGAATAAATAGTAAATAAACATTTTCTAACAAAAAGTGCAAAGTAACAATGCAAATTCAATGCAAAAAAATTACAAAAAATGTAAATGCACAAATAACTCGTATGGATATTTTTCCATCTACAGATTTTTCCCTGACCTTCTTTTCTCTGTAAATTAAGGGTGCACACTATTGCTGAAAAACACAATCACTACTCAGCAGTCAGATGTCCGTATGCACAAAGGCACAGATCCCTAAACAAGGCCATATCTGCATATGAAACTTTTTTTGTAGAAGCACTTTTTAAATTTGAACTAGCACCTCATGACTACACGTTATGTACGAGAATCTGCAAAAGACACAGGCGCAAGTGGAATGTACAAAACATGGTGACATTCATTTTTAAGTAAATATAATGGGCGATATATTGCGTCACCAAAAATGATTGAGGTCATGTATATATATTGCGCGATAAGTCGATATATTGATTATTGCGACAGGCCTAACTGTAAATACTCTTCAAAATAAAGGCTCCAAAAGGGGGTTGTCACAATGATGCCATAGAGGAACCATTTTGGGTTTCCTTAAAAATCTTTCAGTGAAAATAACTATATATTTTTTCATAGTGAAGAATATTTGAATACTCTGAAGAATCTTTTCCCACTGTAAAGAACCTTTTGGTTCCATGCAATGTTGGTTCCTTAATGGCATGGGTAGTTCCATGAAGATCCTTTAACATCCATTTTCAATGCTGAAAAGGTTCTTCATATTGGAAAAAGGTTCTTTAAATTATTAAAATGTTCTTCACACTAAGAACAAAAATGGTTCTTTTAAAACTGATCACTGAAAGATTCTTTTAGGAACTAAAGCGGTTTTCTATGGCATCACTGTGAAAACCCAGTTTTGAAACCTTTATTTTTATGAATATGGATTTTAAAGGTTCTTGATGGAATCATCGATGCCAATAAAGAATCATTATATTTAAGAGTGATATGGTCATTGACATCTCAGGAATAAGAGTAGTAGACATGGCGATCACAAGACTATGGAAGTATAGTATCTGTCTTAAAGTAGCCTAATTGGGCAAAACATAAGGACGTCTGCTGTCTAAGTAAAGAAAGGCTGTTCTGATAGGCCACATCCTCCATTAGCCAATTTCATAATTGTGATCTATTATGTTCTTCAGTGCAGCAACTGTCCGTCGTAATGGGCTACATTTCTTCACTGGTCCATATCAAGCTGCTGTAATTGAATTACTGCTAAAGAAGTGTATCTGGGTTGCCTCACTCTCCAGACTAGACTTCACCCTCAAAGTATTTGCCCTCTATTCCCATTATTAGTGAGCTGCAATGAAGACGAGGGTCTCCACCCATGCACTGTCTGCCGCTGTGAGATATGTGTGTATGGGGGGTGCTGTTGTGTTGGTGCTGGTGGGGGAGAATTCCCTGGAATTTTGTATCGATGAGCCCTGCTCTTTGTTGAGAGGCCCAGATCCTGGCATTCCCCTCCCACACCTTGGGTCAAGTACACTGCTGCATTGTTCATGCATCTGGATGAGGGGACCAGGCACTGGCCTCAGGGGCTGGGGTGGCTCAGGAAGACTATGCGCAAGGAAAGCAAAACCGCTGTCCCTGTTGTCTGAGGCACAATGTTCCCCTAACGTGCCACTTGTGTAGTGTATTCTCACCGTGGCCCTGGTAGGTGATATAGGCACGGCTCTCTGTTGCTGAAGGCTATGTGTTTAAATTTTGGGGAGCTATTGTTGGTTTACGGTGAATGGAACATGTTGGAAGTGTACAATAGAAAAATGGGTGTTGGCAACTCATCGCCTGAAGAGCTTTAGGTGACTGTCTGTTCAACTGCAGCGCAGGAGAAGGGCAGCGGTATTGGTGGTGGTTGTATAATGTTCCCGTTTCGTGTCAAAATGAAAGTCTGGGGTGAGAAACCAGAGAGAGAAACCACAGCAAGTTTCGTTTATTACACGTTTTTATCAGAAAACACCCCGTTTCCTATTTTCTTTGATGTGTCACATTCTGAATGATGCATTTGTTTCCCTCTATATACACTACCATTCAAAGGTTTGGGGTCGGTAAAATTTGTTAAATGTTTTTGAAGGAAGTCTTTGTTTAATTAAAAGTACAGTAAAACAGTAATGTTGTGAAAAATTACAATTCAAAATAACTGTTTTCTATTTCAATTTCTATTTTAATATATTTTAAAATGTAATTTTTTCTTATGATGGTAAAGCTGAATTTTCAGCATCATTACCCCTGCCTTCAGTAGGGCTGCAACAACTAATCGATAAAATCGATTATTATTGATTATGAAAATCATCGACAACGATTCTCATTATCGATTAATCGGGTCTGCCCATAGTGCACGTCCAACGGAGTTTACATACTTGTCCAACTTCAGCCGGTAGCGTCAAATTAAAGCACTGAATTACTTATTTCTATGAACAAAATGCATCTAAAATAGTGGAGGAAACAGATGCTGCAGGAGAGTTACGTGATCCAAGCTACCCAAAACATGAGAATTCTTTATTTTAAGCTAATGCATTAACGTAATGGCTTGCCCTGTCAGGCGATTTAACAGATGCGTGTGCGTCCTCAGCGCAAGAAAACTTTCATTGCAATTCAATGAACAAAAAATTTTAATCTTTACTGAACGGAGGGCGCGCGCGTCAGACAGACAGAAAACAGACAATTAATAATCAGCGCAAAAACATTAATTGTGCTGAAATATCTGTTGTTGAAAGTTAAATAAAGGTTTAAATGTCAACATGCATTGCGCATATTTTATGAGAGTAGGAACTGTAAGGGTATAACAGCGTGTAATTGTCTGAATATAAATATCAGATGCTTCCAAACTGCCTTTAACAGGATAAAGAAATGACAATAAGCCCTATTCGGAATCCATGAGTTTTATCACTGAGGTGATAAGTAAATTTATTTTTACAGACCTCCATATGCAAAACAATTACCATCCAAATCGGGCTGTGACATGACTGTGGTCAAAGTGAAATGCGTTCCTGCAGAACATTACTCTTACCTATTGGTTACCACTGAGTTTGTGATTTTATTCGTCTTTATCAACTTTATTATTATTTTAATTTTTAATGCAGAGATTTAAACTATATTCACTATATACAATGCCTAACAAATTTATTAAAATAAATGTATGTAAGGTTTTTAACAAATTATGGTTTGTGCCACTGCTGCTCTAAACTAACAGTACTGGTGATTACAAAATCATTTTTTAGCTTTCTGTATGGGTTAGTTCTCCAATATGCATAATTTCTTACTAAGTAACCGTAGTAGGCTGTTTCTAATGCTATAATATAATTATTGCTGTTATCTATGAAAGAAAGGCATTTATAGTGTGTTTTTTTTTTCAGATACCCAATTACAGTCAGAAAGTACTTAAACAATGCCAGCAAGAATGCAAGCTATGAAGGGCACAGGAGGCCATTTTTGTTATGTGAATAAATAAAAGTACTTAGTTATAAATAAATGACAAAAAAAATTGTTTGTTTGGAATCGATTAATCGAAAAAATAATTGATCAACTAATCGATTATCAAAATAATCGTTAGTTGCAGCCCTAGTCTTCAGTGTCACATGATCCTTCAGAAATCATTCTAATATGCTGATTTGCAGCTCAAAATTTTTTTTTTATTATTATTATTTATATCATTGTTGAAAACAGTTGTGCTGCTTCATATTTTTGTGGAAACTGTGATGCTTATTTTTTCTGGATTTTTTGATGAATTAAAAAGAACAGCATTTATTTGAAATGAAAATCTTTTGAAACATTCTAAATTGTCTTTAGTGTCACTTTTAAAGAATTGAATGCATTCTTTCTAAATAAACGTTTTTTTGTCTTACTAATCCCAAACTTTTGAACAGAAGTGTAAATGAAATCCAAACATGTCAGGGTTTTGTGAGTAAAAAAAAAATTGTCTGAGAAACACAATTAGCATCAACCATATGAGATCATAATTTTGGCATTTAAAGATATTGTAAAAGTAATGTCTTTTCCTTTCGGTGTTTGGTTGTACAGTTTTTACAGGCAAAATGGCTTACAAAAAGAGGGCAAAAATGACCCAGCAGCACAACTGTAGACAAAAACAATAACAAACATTCAATTAAGAAAAAGACCATGTCAAATTGTCACCACAGACTCATTTTGACAGGGTTTAATGGGGGAAATCTTCGAAAAGCATCTGTTCTCTTGCATATGTTACACGTGGCGCATCTGGAGAAAGGATGAACTGAGTGTATATGAGAGAAGAACGAAAGGGAGAGAAAGAAAAACAGGTTAATTCTGGACTAGCATGTCCTGACACCCGCTTTCGACTGCCACCTCATCTGTCCTCTCTTCATAGCTTGGCTTGGCCCACAGTCAGGCTCTCTCTGGATAGATAGAGGCGAACAATAGTGGGGACATTGTGACACCAAAAACAGACGTTCTTTCTCGTCTAACACCCCCGTTCCTCCACCTCATCCTCATTCTTCAAACCTTCTCTTCACTAGATCTGTCTGAACTCAACAGTGCTGCCATTTAGGCTACATTTTCTTTTCTTTGAAATTTCTATCAAAATTTACACATTAAAATCCTTTGCTCACCCTCATGTCTTTTCAAAGCCCTAATACCAAAGTGTAACCCAAAAGGAGATTTTGAAGAGTTTCTCTTTTTACTACAGCTCTCATTCATGCTTGTCATGTCTCTTTTATCTAAGTAACACACAAAAAGCGGTTTTTAAACAGGTTTCCCAACCACGCCCATGTCAGCCATTGTTTGTCAAACCGATAGTCCTATACCAAACTCGTATCATCAGTTGAGTCAGTGTTCCTAGATGGGATGCTTAAACAGAGAAATGTTATGAAAGTGCCACTGAGCCACAGTGTTTACACAAAAAAATTGCACACTCGAGCTTTAAATTTCAGTCTTTTCCTCACACAGCTATAATATGACTTCAGAAGACTTGGAATACCCTGCAAATAATGTGGACTACTTGTAAGGTGCTTTTTTGTAATTTTGACAGTTGGTTCAGTAAGGTGTGGGTTCAGGAAGATATTTATTAAACAAAAAGTAATACTTTTTTCCTCAAGGACACATTAAACTGATCAAAAGTTACAGTAAAGACATTCCTAATCTTACAAAAGATTGCTATTTCAAATAAATGCTTTTGTATTACTTTATCAAATAATCGTGAAACAAATGTATCACAGTTTCTACAAAAATATTAAGCAGCTAAACTTTCAACACTGACAATAATAAGAAGTGTTTCTTGAGCAGCAAATCAGCATATTATAATGATTTCTGAAGGATTGTGTCACAACACTGAAGACTGGAGTAATGATGCTGAAAAATCAGCTTTGCCATCACAGGCATAAATCGTGTATTAAAATAAATTATAATAGAATTTTAGTTTGTAATAATATTTCACAGTATTACTGTTTTACTGTATTTTTTTATATTTAATCAAATAAATGCAGCCTCTTTATCAAATTGCAAAGAGCAGCGTTAACATTCTTCAAAATATATTTTTTTGTGTGTGTTCAAATGAGTCATACAGGCTTTAAACAACATGACAGTGAGTAAAGGATGACAGGATTTTATTCCAGCTCTGGTTTTGTAATTCCAGCTGTGTTTTGCAGCCTTCGCCAATAAGTGTGCTAGGGAATTGTAAGTGCTTTTTTGACAAAGCTTCAGTGTAGCACTAAAGCAGCAATAGTGAACAATGAGCCTGGAGGAAAGGACTGGCATTGTGTGGAGAAATGGGGTTGCGTTCTCTCTCCTTCTCTCTCTCTCCCTCTTGACTGCTGGTTGGGCCTGCTGTAGCTGGATCAGGCTACAGTAATAACCCCATCTACCAGGACAAGCCCAGCAGTGTGGAGGAGGGGGGCTGGGAAGGCCTCCGCCCTGAGAAATAATCTGAATTACTCCAGCAAAAAAAACAGCTGTGTGGTAGGAGGGGAAAAAATGTAGGGTGGTATAAATTTCTGCATGGATTAGGACATCTGCTTTGCAATCCAGAAATATGTTGTGTAGATTCACTCCCATTGGTAGGTACCAGCCGGTTCTCTCACTTTCTCTCTCTCTCTCTCTCTTAATTGTGAGAGCAGATGATGGAGACTTATGGTGGGATGGGATAATGGCCAAATATTTCTCATCTTAAAGAGCATTAACAAGGGCACAGAGCTCACGTCCTGGGGGTGGGGGTTTACCACCGCTGTAGTTCCCACAGTACTGCAGCTTTTGAGCCTGTTCAACCAGTTCTCTAGCTGGAGTTGTCACCGTACACCTGCCCTCCACCTTATGTTTACACTGTAGACTAATGCTGATTGTCATTTTTATTTGTTGTCAATCCACTAGGAGATGGAAAGGCCAGAGGATGCGGAGAGCCTGGAGGTGGAGGACTATAGAAACAAGCCCAATGAGAACTCCTACTGCTACCAGCTGCTACAGGAGCTGGACAAACAGCGCAAGAGTGGTATCCTCTGCGACGTCAACATCCTAGTGGGCGACCAGGTGTTCAAGGCGCACAAAAACATCCTCGTTGCTGGGAGCCGCTACTTCAAGACCCTCTACTGCCTGACGAAGAGTGAGAACTGCGACCAAACTACCATCACGCACTTGGATGTGGCGGCTGTACAGGGCTTCTCCGTCATCCTGGACTTCCTGTACTCCGGCAACCTCTTGCTCACCAGCCAGAATGCCATCGAGGTGATGTCCGTGGCAAGTTACCTCCAGATGACCGAAGTGGTCCAGTCCTGTCGCGCCTTCATCAAAGATGCTCTTAACATCAGCATCAAGCAGGAAGCCCCTGATTCTGTGGTGGTTGACTACAACAAGCGGCGGACGGTGGCGAAAGATTGCCAGAGTGCCGACAAGAAGCCCAGCAACTTCTGGGCCACCAGCATCCTGTCCAAGCTGTCCATCAAGGCCAGTGGGCAAGTGAAGGATGAACCCAGCGACGTGGAGGTGTCCGGGGGAGAAGGCTGTGCTTTGGGAAGTTCCGGTTGGGGAGGAGAGAACTCGTCAGAGTCTACGGAGACGGAGCCACAGGGTCCGGGGCCGGTGTTCGTCTGGAACGAGCCGCACCCTGGCACTGGGGTTGCTGTCAAGAGAGAGGTGCATCCTGAGCCGGGCAGCGGAAGGGTTAAAAAACAGGCTGCCAAGCGCTTTGTGTACAATATCCCACCTGAGCCGGAAGAGGGTTTTGACGAGGGCATGTTCATCCAACCATCTGCCTCCTACACCAGAGAGGACTTCTCTTACCTCTCAGAGAATGCCGGTACGTTACCCATCATGCCTTTCTTTCCTGTTCAGGTACCAATTCAAATGGTCACAACTAGGGCTGCACGATATATCGAAATTATCAAAATATTGCAATATGCATATCGCAAGGGCGTGCGATATCTGAATAATTTTAATAATAGGCTACTTAAATCAAAATGTTGCAAAAGGTCAAAGTTTTAGTTCGACGAATATAGCAGAGAATTGCTTGACGTTAAAAAGAGTTAAGTGCAATAAGTTACAGAAAGCAACTCTTTGCTGTCTCGTCTTGCTGACTCACACCTGAAGCATGTGCACAAGCCGCATCTCGCGCAGCATCTCTTCAGTTCTGCCACACACGTGCAAAGCCGATTTCCAAAGAAATCAGAGGCGTATCATTATACTGGATCCGTGCAGTCGGATTTAAAGGGACAGCAGCCTATAAATACGTGCTGCTGAATATGTCACTAATGTTAATCAAACAACAAAACAGCTATAACAAAGATTAATCTCAATTTAATTCATACAGTGAACACTATGCAGTGTTTTTTTCACTTAATTATTAAATTTCTGTACCTGAATACTACTGTTTATATTATCTATGCTTGTAAATGGTGTATTTCCTTTTTTTTTTTCTGTTCACTGTTCACTTGCCTTTAATCGTGTTTGAACTTTCTCAGACTATAGTTTTTGCTGTGGTATATGAAGAAGTACTTAAAGTGTATGGAAAGCAAAGTTACAATGATACAAAATTAGTGTCATTCATTTTTTTTTCATTTGTATGTTCACACTGATGTTAAAATGACATTTCCTGATTTGTGACATTACTTTTTATGTAATGCTAAAACACTGCTGGTCACTTTCAGAAGTTGTAGTGATTCTTTCTTTTCCAAGAAAGAATGTGAAACAAATTGGTTATATAATTTTCATTTTTAAATATTTTAAAATATAATTTAAATTGATTTTACACACTTTAAGCAATATCGTATCGCATATTAAATATCACATTTCTTAACAAGGTATCGCATTTTTCTTCAATATCACACAGCCCTAGTCACAACTAAATTATGTCATTAAAAACGCACCCAGCAGCAAATGAAAAAAAAAGCTCTTTCAGGTCATGGGAGTTTGGTTATTTAAATAATGTTGCTGCCCTTTTATGTAGACTCATCAGCATACTCCAGTGCTGTCATTAGGATTGTCATGACAATGGTGTTTTAGACGCCTCTCTCTCACACTCACACAAAATGTAGTATGCATTACTGTCAAGCTTTTGGTAGTAGTATAATCAGTGTTTGTCAGAGGCAGAATACACAGCCTTGAGGAAGTCATGTCATGTTCCAAACAGCATGTTATCATACTACTAGCACTACTTGTGAATTTGATATGCTGAGTACATACCGTGCAAATGGTTTACATTCGACTGTAAATTTCCATACAAGTTGATTAGAAAAATGGCACATATTTGGGAATGCGATTAGATCTTAGGTTGTTTACATCAATTTGAATATGGTTATGCAGTGTCTAACATATTGTGGACTGTATTACAAACAGCATGCTGTATACAGTATGTTATTTTGTAGTGGGCCTGATCAAAGCCTGTGTATATATATATATACTGGCGTTGCTATGAATACCAGAAAGTGCAGTACGCAATATGGCAGAAAATGTACTGCCTTCTAAATAAAAGAGCCAGTTGCCAGCTGGTAATGGTGGTGCATCACTGCAGCTGCCATTTAACGCTTTGCTTCCCATAGAAGCAGACATCCTGAGACTGCCACTTTGGACTGCATGTGTGCATTTGCGCAACCAACCTGAAATGTATTACATTTTACCATTATTTGAGCATAAAAAAACTATTTATGACACCGATAAAGTTCAGTTTTATTGCTTAATTGAAGTATGTTATTTATGAGCTTGGCAACACAAGTCAACGTTAAAATCAAAATCAGCCTTTTTAATTTATTAATAATTAATGGTTAGTTTTACTGTGCAAGATTGATTAATGCATGTTAAAAATTATATCTGTCTTCATAATCTTTTAGCAAAATGTAACTTGCTCTGCATCAAGGCTGTTTAAAGGGATAGTTCACCCAAAAATGAAAATTCTGTCATCATTTACTCACCCTCATGTCGTTCCTAACCTGTATGAGTTGCTTTCTTATGTTGAACACAAAAGAAGAACTTTTGAAGATTGCAGGTAATCAAACAGTTGGTGGTTGCCATTGACTTCCATAGTAGGGGAAAAAAAATACTATGGAAGTCAATGGCAACCACCAACAAAATTTCTTCTTTTGTGTTCAACATAAAAAAGCAACTCATACAGGTTTGGAACGACGTGAGGGTGAGTAAATGATGACAGAATTTTCATTTTTGGGTGAACTGTGCCTTTAAGTTTCAAACAATGGGTGCCAGAAATGTTTAAGAACTCATGTAGCTCTTTTGATTGCAAACTCTGGTATAAAATGCCCATATTTCGCAATCCAAATTCCCATGCTACATTTTTTCTCCTACATTAGCTGATATGTTGTTACATCCTTTCTTTTCAAGCGGGAATGTACTAAATAATAATACTAAAGCACATTCTTACCCATGTGCACATGCACACACGTCTAAACCTTCAGCTGAGGCAGTCGGCCAACCAGGGTCTTGCATCGTGATCGCTTCTCCTCCTGCCCTGTGTAGCTCAAGGCCACAAGACCATCTTCCCTTTTTAATTAGAGTGGCCAGTCCTTTTTCTTCTACCCTTATTAAGGGAGTGGGCCCTCCCTTCACCTCATACCACAGAAACCAGCATAATCTCTAGCCTGCCGCCGAGCTGTCATGTTTCAAACTCTCTGCCCCCATGAAACAGAGCGGCACGTCGTGGTATAGTATCATGTCTTAAGTGGCACGGTTCTGAGAAGAGGCTTTCTCTCGCTGTCGTTGACTCCTCTAATGCAGGATAATGAAATAAAGCGGGGGAGACGGTTCTACCCTCAGGCTGCCTAAACGCCCTCAAATGCACTTGGGTCATATTCCTGAGGGCACTTAAATGTGCTGAGCTGACGGCTCACACCTGCAAAGACTAGTGTCTAGTCATTGCCTACACATGCTTACGTACTCGCCTGTGTACTTGCGTCCATGTTGACTACCCACTTCCTTTTTCACACATTGGGCTTTTTTCGTGAAGGGGAATGTTGCTTATTGCTTAAACTATGGGGGTAGAATTGTTGCTTAATTCCAAATAAATAGATTATGATCCACAAATAAATAGAATGAGATCCACAAATAAATCTTAAAGTTTCACAAACATGAATTAAATTCGCAAATAAATAAAATGAGATTTGCAAATAAAAAACATATTCACAAATATATAAGAAATGTTTCACAATTCGCACATGCACAGGACGCGATTCACAAATGCGTGTGCCATCTACAAATGCGCAGGACGCGATTCACAAATGCGTGCAGCTATCTACAAATGCACAAGACGCGATTCACAAATAAATGCCAGGCAAAGTTGTGGTTGTGACATAAATATATATTTGTGAATATGTTTTTTATTTGCAAATCTCATTTTATTTATTTGCGAATTTAATTCATGTTTGTGAAACTTTAAGATTTATTTGTGGATCTCATTCTATTTATTTGTGGATCATAATCTATTTATTTGGAATTAAGCAACAATTCTACCCCCATATTAAACCCTGTCAGTTTAACAAAATAATGAAAATTATGTGATATATACATGGTGTATTTCAATAATTCAACTTTTAATTTCAAATATTAAAATAATTTGCCATATGTATTTAAAACATTTTTATAAGCACTCATAGTATATAAATGTTACATTTATAATAATTATATTATAAATATCATGGGTAGCCCTGCTCACTGAGAAATCTCATTGTTTCAAAATCTTCCCATGTTTATATCCACATAGCTCTACATCAGATGTTTTAATTAGCTGCAGTTCTGTCACACATTGTTATTTTAGTTTTACATGTATACTATTTTATAGTATTTATTAATGGTAGGAATTGGCTTTTATTTTTGTACACTCAGAAAAAAAGTACAAAAGCTGTCACTGGGGCGGTAACTTTTCAAAAGGTACACGTTTGTACCCAAAGAGTCCATATTGGTACCTTAAAGGTATATGTTGGTACCTAAAAATACAAAAGTGTATCTTCTGAAAAGGTACTGGCGCAAGTGACAGATTTTTTTAAATATTTCTTTTTAACTTTAATCTATTTCAATTGTATTAATTTTAGTACTTAAACTTATTTGAGTTATTTTCCACAACAACATTTCTAATTTCCATTTAGGACTTTATTTCATTATTTTATTTATTTCATTTCCATTTAACTTTATTTCTGTTAATATTAATTCAACTACTAATAGTTTTAGTTTTCATTTATTTCAGTTTAAGTAGTTTTAGTACTTATTTATTTTAGTTAGTTGCCAAGGAAGCATTTCTAATTTTTGTTTAAGTTTTAATTTGTCTAATATTTATATTTTATTTCATTTGAATATTCATTTGATATTTATTTCAATTAATAATAATTGTTTTAGTTAACAATAACAACACTGGTGTCACGTCATGTTGCACTTTCACTTTCGGTGTGGACAGACAAATTACTTTTCGATAAAACTTTGTGTTGCGCTTGGATGAGCCCTGTCTGTTCTCTCTCACACATCACACAGCAGGATCCGTCACCATAAATGCTTGAGTTCTTTCCAAACAGGATGGTTGAATTGTTGATTTTCAGCAGTGACACACGTGCACACACACACACACACACACACACACACACACACACACACACTACCCCCGTTTTCCTCTTCTGAGGTGCAGCGCTGCCAGGGGCCGTCCCACCCTAATCCTGCTAATGCAGCCCAACTATCTCTGCCATTCCAAATATTGACCCAGGCAGAGTGGACCCACTGCAGATGTACTTACAATGGGATCTGACGGCTTTGGCCCGCCTGCCTGCTAATCCACAGTGTGTAAGATGATCACTGTTAGGGCTTCACCCATTTATTTACACATCATATCTCTTCTGTACACCCATACAGACACACATTTATAGTTGCTTCCTTATGCAAAGTCGTGATCTTTACAAATAGACACACATAGTCAACCCTCTACATTGCGAGTAAATCACTCGCATATGCGACTAAATCTTCACTCTGGGCGACTAAATGATGTCTAATATTAGCCAATGGCTAATAAATTCTCAGATTTTCAGACCCCATGGTTCAGTACGCATGTGATTTGCTGATTAACTGTTAAGTTTAACCATCATAGAGTGAAAGTTTACCATTTGCACATGTTTTGTCTTGCCAGTTTACACATTCAAGCAGTTTTAACTTGCACACTATTTTCTGTGCGCACACACGCAGAGAGAGAGAGGCGCGATTCCGACACGTGTGTTTCCTCTTTCACATACACAAAGTTATGTTAAAATATCCGCTTTGGCAAGTATTCTAGTAAACACAGTCGGTTATGTCTTAAGTTAATGTAAACAGGGGAGAAAGAAACCGGATGTGTCCGTGCATTTGGTCTTAAAGAGACAGCAGCCAATAAATACCGGTTTCTGTCTGCTAATCAAATAACACCACAGCTCTAAAAAAGATTAATCTGTATTTAACTTGTGCAGTGAGCACTATAGTGTTAAACTTAATTATTACATTTCTGCACCTAAATACTGATATTTGTAACTGATTTTTTGTTTTCATCTATGCTTGTAATTGTTCTTGTTTTATTACTAACTTTATTAGTTAAGCTAGTGGTTTTTGTATAGAATAGTATAGAAGTACTTATAAAAGTTTTTTTTTTCTGGCTGATCCGAAAAATGATCCGATCCGTGACTCAAAATCCGTATATGATCCGAACCGTGAGTTTTGTGATCCGTTGCATATCATATTATAATGCTTGACTGACTGATGTTAAGAGTGTACTTTCAGATATTTAAAAAGCTCAGTCTGGCGAGTAAACAAAAAAAAAATTACTAGCCAATGGCGATTCAATTGCCAAGGTGTCCGTAGAGGGTTGACAGTGGTGTGAAATTATCAAGGATTTATCCCTGATGTGTGAGAGCGAACAGTAAGGGCCTGTTCACACTAAAATCGAAAACTATATTAGCATCCACGCCAACGCACCATAACTTTGTTTATTAAAAGCAGGATGCATTCTGATCGGCTGGTGATATATATATATATATATATACACAGTTTGTGTGAAAAAGTGTTGGCCCCCTTCCTGAGACACTCCAATTTTGCTGAATTAAAACAATTCTGCATAGATGAGTGGACCAAAATTCCTCCACAGCGCTGTAACAGACTCATTGCAAGTTATCGCAAACGCTTGATTGCAGTTGTTGCTGCTAAGGGTGGCCCAACCAGTTATTAGGTTTAGGGGGCAAACACTTTTTCACACAAGGCCATGTAGTTTTAGATTTTGTTTTCCCTTAATAATAAAAACCTTCATTTAAAAACTGCATGTTGTGTTCACTTGTGTTACCTTTGACTAATATTTAATTTAGTTTGATGATCTGAAACATTAAAGTGTGACAAACATGCAAAAAAATAAGAAATCAGGAAGGGGGCCAACACTTTTTCACACCACTGTGTATATATATATTGTTCATCAGCTGGAAAAAAATATTCTAAAAGAGACTCCAGCGCATATCATTCCTCTATCGTTATCAACTGTGCTATTCCTTTAAAATTTAGGAGGATTTTATATCCTATATCCTAGCCTATATCTTTTTAGTTATAATTATCGTCCTTGTTGTGAATGGGCCTTAAGCCTGGAAAGTATAGCAACTTCGAATACCTCACCACAGTGTTGCAAACGCTAATGTCAGTTCTCAAAGGGAGGGATTGTTTTCGTTTATGCTAATACCTGCAAACACCATTTGCGTACTTGCATTTAGACACATTTCGGGCAACAGCGATGTGTAGCTACTAGCTAGACGCATTCATGTACTTGTGTAATTGAGTATATTTCAGGTCTAAAGCCCTGTTCACACCAAGAACGATAACTATAAAGAAATCGATATTAGCGTCCACACCAGCAAACGATATTGTCTGTTTATTCTAAGCGCACGTGCGTCTGCCGCTTTAAATTCTTGATCTCGTTACAGCAGGATGTATTCTGATTGGCTGTCAATTTTTTTTATCGTTCATCAGCTGGAGAAAAATCATTTTGAAAGTGATTCCAACGATATCATTTCTCTTTGTCTTTATCATTATAGTTGTGGTGTGGACTCTGCTATTCTTTAATATTGAGAACGATTTTTAGAACTATATCTTTATCGTTATCTTTATAGTTATAGTCCTTGGTGTGAATGGGCCTTAAGAGGCAATGTAGTGTTTCCTTGGGGGGTTGAGGTCAGTCTTAGCACTTAAAGTGTGGGGTTGGTTAAAACCTTGAGCCCATTTACCACCAATCTCTCGGATCTGGCCTAGCAGGTCTCATCCAGCCTAGTGTAAGATTCCCAGCGAGAAGAGTCTCGCCATTTGCGCAGTTCGATTTCTCGCCTTGAGCAGTCTTATGACTCAGGCCTGGCCATTAAGAAATAGATGGAAGTTAATCGTTAACCATTTTATGTACCAGCAAGCCCGTAGTAACAGACTGAACTTTAATTTTCAGCCTGTCAACTCCAACGAACAGCACAGCTGCTGTCGGGCCTTTTTTAGCCCTCAAGGTGGTGTTTAGCGCCTCAATTGAATTCCCGGGCGATCTGGCTCTTGTCACCCCCTTGGCAACCTGCTTGACGACCCTTTTGTTTTTGCCCATTTTGGCTCAAACAAAGCTGGATCCCACCCCAATCCCACAAGCTGTAGTACAGGCAGCTCTGGTCTAAATTGTCACAAGACACCGCTCTCGTGAGAGCTTGAGTGTTGGGATGAATCTTTTCAGAAGCGAAAAACAGAGATTGCAATTTCGACTATACAGTAGTTTCTCCCAGATAAACAATCAGGCTCTTTCTGGATGTTAGTTTTGAGAAGAGGAATGGTGGCTAGAAGGAAAGAGTTCCTGCTTTTATAGAGCTTGTTTATCAGTAGAAAATTGCATTAGATTAATATAGTTATGACTTCTGGCATGTGGTTTCCATAGCAACTGGCACACTTTCATAGCATGTTTTTACTATTTTGGTTTTCCAGAGTGACATACATACTGAGGGTACATACTGGCACTTATACATGCTAATTTTCTCTCTAAGCCACACAAAGCCACTTTTTGCATGTCACAATGTTGCAGAACTGACAATTAGAGCTGATAACACGAATGGAGAAAATTCTGCCTCTGACGAGACGAACTGCATCTGCTGGCTTGGCAAATCTCATGCTGAATTGTTTATATCTCAGGAACTGGTGTGAAAAGTGCTGAGAATCTTTTTGCTCGTGTGGTTTCTCTAGGCGAAGCACCCGAAAACACCCTCAATAAGCTGAAGTGTCCCCACTGTAACTACATTGCCAAGCACCGACGAACACTAAAGAGACACCTGATCATCCACTCGGGCGTGCGTTCCTTCAGCTGCGACATCTGCGGGAAGCTGTTCACTCGCCGAGAACACGTCAAGAGACATTCCCTGGTAAGACTGAAACACAACTTTTTGTATGTGAGTGAATCTCAGAAAAACCTTTCACCTTAACATCTAAAGAATAATTTTCAAGATAACTTATTTTAAACCACTTTAAACCTCGAATTTGTGCATTGTGACAATTTTCATGGCAATTGAGCATATTTTATTCCAAATTTCCCCTAAAATTATAAACGAATAATTAATTTAATTATATATATATATATATATATATATATATATATATACATTCACATGCATAAATCTTTTTTACGACTATAAATATCTTTTGTATGTTACATACATTTTAAATATGTATTTTAAATATTTATTTTATATTTACACACACATATTTTAAAATCTACATTGAGAAATATATATACACACACACACACACACACACATAGAGTATATAATATAATATAATATTATTTAATAGAATAGAATAAATGTGTATATATACATATATTTTATTTTAATTAGAATTACACCAGGGGACCAGAAATGCTTAATTCGAATGTTCCTAAGAATGTTCAATGCATAATATAATGTATTTTTTATTTCTTTTGATTTTGAGGTGGCATGACAGACATTCTTTACAAGTTTTGTGATACTCACCCACAGACTGTTTTCACATCTCACAATACTCACTAATATAATATCTTGCTTCACTCACTAATATCCCCCATTCATTACATTCATTTGCAGGTTCACAAAAAGGATAAGAAATACAAGTGTATGGTATGCAAGAAGATCTTCATGTTGGCGGCCAGTGTGGGCATACGGCACGGCTCTCGGCGATACGGTGTGTGCATGGAGTGCGCCGACTCCCACCAGGGCACGCAGGACCTGGAATTCGCCCGCGACGAAGACTTTGATGAGGCCGGAGAGGGAGACGAGGACATGGAGGCCGAAGGGGAGGAGCCTAATGAGATTGACCAATCCAACTGCGAGGGTGATGCGGATGCCACCCCCGAGAAGGACTAATTAAGACAAAACCTGGTAGAGAAACGAATCAAAATGCAAAGAAAAAAAAATAGCTGGGTAACAATCAACAATTCCAAAGTGCTATCAAACCTCTTTGTTGCACGTGAAGTTATGACAAAGATATATGTAGATTTGTTAGAGAGGGACTCCAATATTTAAAGATTGTTCTGTGTGTCAGAGTCTGGGCTGTGTGCCTGTCAGAGAAAGAGGTATAATGATATATAACAAAAAAATCAGGTTTTTCTGTGATGTATTTTTTTTCTTTTGTAGGGGATGAGGGTGTACAGCGTTTCTGAGTTATAATAGGCCAATCATATTAAAAGAAATAATAATTATTTAATTTATGAAGAAAGATATTATGGTCTACTGAAAATTATAGAATTCGTTTTTTTTTTTTTTTTTAATGTACGTCTACTTATTTTCAGTTCATAACTGCGCTTCCTGACAGATCTGATCGTATATTGCTCAGAGGAGGAGCTCGACAAAGAAAGAGCATTATAGAAATTCCGCCTACAGGAAGAGTTTTTTTGTGTGTGTTTCCTTTCTAGTTAAATGTTGTCATGAAATTATATATTTTCCTTTTCCCTGCACAAGTCTTGGAACCAAAAATCTGTTTTGTGACTCTAATTGACCACAGCCATATTTATGATTAAGTTATATGGGGCTGTTAGATCGTGCCAAGCAGAACGCACACCGAGATTTTTTGCAGGACACAAACTACTGAAAATGCTGAGAAATCACAAAGCAGAGAAATATAAGAAGGAAAGAAAGAAAGAAAAAAATGATAAAATATAAGGGGAATATATTATTGCTAGCTTTATTTGAATCACAGCATCACAGTAACACTTTATAAAGCATTTTGACATTCACTTAAAGCTTGAATTTTGCCAAATGATAGAAACGTTTGGTGCTGTAATGCTTTTATTTTGATTATTATTTTTAAATACTGGACCTACAAGCTGTATATGATGTTAATAATCGTAAAGCCTACTCAACTCAGTTATACTAATCCGCTTTGTATTTTACACGGTTGTGCTAAGGAGCCTATCAGGTATGCTTTTCTGTTTTTAACATCTTTTCTATGAAATGCACATACACACACATACCATTTGTTGTTGTTAAAGCTACTGGCAGTACTTGTACAGATGGAACATCCTGATGTTGTTGACCCTCCTGAGTTGGTTCGTGGTACTGATCTTTGAACAACCTGTGTACCATTTTTGAAGAATGCAGATGGAAAGAGGTGGTTTGCAATAGACTCCCAAACATTTGTTTTGGTCCCCTGTAACATTTTCGATCATTTCGGTTTCGTTTATTTGGACTTCGTCGTGTGTCTGCTGAGTGGAAAACACTTTGCTTGTGCTGATGTAGAGTGGAAGGTCTATGGAAGTACATAGACGGCACTTACTGTTCTGCGTTTGATAATTTCTTATTTCCCCAAAGCCGGTCTGGATGGAAATAAATTGAAACTGTTGTGTTTTATTCCATACGGAGCTTTATTTTTATTTTTATTTTTTTTGACATTTCATTATTTAATGCTATATAAACTATATTGACTCCAAAATGCAATCAAGACTGTTAATTTTCATGTGTCCTACCAAAATCGTTGTTTAATTGTTAAAGATAATGTATAAGAAATCCAGGTAAATATTTAGTGTAGATCTTTGCTTGTGTATGTCGTCAGATTTAATTGTTTTTATTCTAAAATCAATCATTCACTTTACCCTTAGATGCATATATTGTTTTATTTGTCCTTCTTTTTGAGGTTTTATTTTGCTTTTGTTCATCCATTGTGTTTTTTTATTTCATTTTAAGCACATATTTTTTAAGAACTATTGTTTGTGGGTTAATTCCTAGGAGCAGGAGTTTCTGTTCATATGCAGTGGATATATTGAAGTGCTATACTGATACAGAAATCGTCTATCTTTCCCTTTACTCGAGATGAAAGTGTATTTTAAAAGCTGTATAGAAGATCCTGTTTGTATTGCTTACCTTCAGATCACTGTGGGAGGGATATTATATATATATGAAAGATTATGAAAAAAAAAAAAATATAGATATTTAAATGATGGCACGTCGCTACAGTTAACCGGTTTAAAACCTCAGCCTGGCTTTTACTGTTCTCACCGGCCTTCACTCTTTCTGTTCACATGTGCAGATTCACCATTATGTCACCATCAAATTATGGTTTTTCTTGTTTTGTCTGTGTATCTGTTCAATTCACATTAATGTACTCCTTTGACTTTATACTGTATATGGACATAACAGACAAAAAAGATAAAAAAAACACTACAGATGAAGTTTTTTTCAGCTGTATTTTGTAAAAGCTGTTTCAAAGATGTATTTTTCAACTCTCTTACAGTGATGCAAACGGGGCTCACCTTAAACACAAATCAAGTCAGGTTATTCTTTTTATGTTTTTTTTTCAAGAATTCTCATGAATACATTTTCCTTCTCTTTCAATTGTACTACTGTTCCTCTATTATACATTTTAAAATAAAACTTTGATATTTCTCTGTGCTGTACTGTCTTATTGCACTATTCAGAGGAAGTTTTGAGGGTGCTCAAGGGTGATCTGTCATATCTTGTAGTTTATGAATTCATCAGCGCTGACCTATAAACTGAACACATGCATGTGGATATGCATTGGCTTTTATGCTGTTGAGCCTTGCTATATATAGAAGGTTCTGATCTTGAAAATTAAAAATCTTGAAATGAAAGCTCAAAAACCACAAGATTCAGTACAGTGACATTGCTTACATAGGTTACACACACACATACTACATGGATTCAGTTCAAAGCAAAAAAAACAAAATTTGTCAATGTTTTTTTTTTTATGTGCACATACTTGCATGCTGTATGCACAATGAATTAGCATAATAAAGTAATGTTTTTTCGCACTGCACTGCTTTCTAGTGGACAGTCCCCGAAAAATCTACTTTGCGTTTATTTATCAGCGACAGACGCTTAATTCGTTTATATCCTTATTTAAATTTAAAGTTACAAAGAAAAAGGATTTTCAACTAATATTTCTGCTACAGTCTGATGGATCATGGCCTATATTTGAGTTAGGTGTGTTTATATGCATGATCCAGAAGGAAAGTAGCAGTGGAGTGTCAGTTCTTACGACAATTTCAATATTTCACCCCTAAAAACAAAGAAATAATAATAATAATAAATACTTGATTTATTGATTTGCTGAAATATAAGTCTACCGGTAGGCTGACTCTATTTATCTGATACTGGTTTGTTTGTACATTGATAGTCTTTGCTTTGCAGTAGCCCGCATGTCGCCAGAACTGTTTGGTGTTATTTAACAGGCTTTGTTTTACAATATGTGTTTTACATTTTGTTTTGCGTAATGATTATGACAGAGTGACTGAAGACAGTCATACAGTCCCACTTCTGTCCACTAGATGGCAGACATTACTAAATAGAGATAGCGTCAGATAACTTTTCTTCATCGTGAAGTTTGTTGATGACTGATGTTAATTTATGAAAGATTTTGAGCAATACCTTTCATTGATCCAATTGTCTAAGAACAAATAAGCTTTAAAAACATGATCTGTTTGTAATTTCCCCCCCCCATGTTTAATGACATGGATGTCAATTTTTTTTCAGTTTGTAATGAATTAAACACCCCCTTTTAAATAAGAAAAAAGAAAGAAAGTATTGTACTCTCTCTTGCTCTTTTTTTGTTTTTTTTTTACAAAATTATGGCATCATCACCCCTAAAACCACCTGTACTTTAAATAGATTTTAAAATGTATACCTAGCATATCTTTTAATGAAACATTACTGCTGTGTCCTGACAGAGGCTAATAATGATGGATATAAATAATAATAATAATATCCCTCTTTTATAAGATTTCCCCTCTTGTCAACACCATTGTGAAACATTTATAAAGTCAATATCAAGGTCAACCTTCAAACAGAAGCTCTTCTTTTCATATATGAGCTATGACAAGCTATGAGATGTTTAATCACAGGTGAGTTTCATAGTTTTGAAAATATTAATTATGCTTATTGTCTGTGTCACAACCAAGTAGTTGAATCCAAAATAATTTCCAGATATATTTGATTTTAAAGTTTATTTTCTGTTCCATTTCTTTATTCGGACAGATAGATATAGATAGATAGAATATATAGATTAAAGATAACTAGGTTTGTTTTGGGCCTTAAATGCTTAAAAAATATTTTGGAGTATGTTTGCAAGTGTGTTTGTTTGGCCAAGTTCATTCATCTGAGTGAATGCTTGTGTATATGCTTGTATGTGTTTGTTTATGCACTGTGTGTGTGGGTGTGTGTGTGTGTGTGTGTGTGTGTGTGTGTGTGCTGTTCAAACATGCCCCTGGGCAGCCACACACTGGCTCATTCTGCTGGCTGTGTGAGAATGGATGGCTGCTTTTGTGTGGGTGTCTGTCAGTGCTGTTGTGTGAAGCTGGCCCCATTGTGCCCGACCACTGTCCCTTATTGACACAGGACCTTCTTTTTGCCTGTTCCCATGCTCTGACCCTCTGGCTTGGCCCGTCAGCGCCTGAAACCAGATCCTCTGAGCAGTGTACCGGTTGCATTCCCTCTTTCTCTCTCTCTTTCTCTCTATGTCCTGGTGCTATTGTCTGCTGTCGTATTTCATTCTAAAGTGTGGTCGGGCAAATTAAAGAGCAGCAGGTAATGGTGCGGTCACAGCTGCAATTGTTGACGGTGGCCTGTGGCGGCCTTTTATTGAGGGCAGGAGTGAATGCTTGCGGTCGGTTTCCCTCTCTCTTGTGTCTCCTGTTGCATGCGGTTGTGTCCTCTGTGACGGCATAGTTTCACAGGAGCTGATGAGGTCAGATAGAGGACGAGGATGAGATTCAGGCAGTTTTGAAGGTATGTGGGGAGATTATCGCCGGGACCTCCCATGCCGTCAGAGGCAGGTGGGATGGATCGCAGGAGTTAACTTGAAGAACAATCTCAGCTGGAGCGCTTAGGCTCGTGGGTGCTGGGATTTTTTTGGGACTTCAGGGGTTATGCACTTTGCATATTGATTTGTGTAATGAATAAAACAATAAAAATAAAAACAAAATTAAATTTTTTTTAAACAAAAATTGAATAAAAACTTTTTTTCAGTTGAAAATATACTTTAGGAACATCTAAATTAACTATTTCAAGTCAATATAATTTAATAGGACTGAATCAACTTATTAGCATATTAACTCAGAGCAATTAAAGTATTTTTAAGGGTCAGACTAGAGAAATAGCACTTTATTGCAGCGATTAATCGTCCATGCATCAATCATGTTGTTTATGTATGTTGGCATTTACACAATATCTGCAACAGCTGTATCACAATATGTAGATTATTTGAATGTTATACATTTCGCACCACATTTTTCTGTGACTCACCCCATATATATAATTTTTATGTTATAACTTACAATGAAACTGCCTGGCAATATTTCATAATGGAGTTCACACAGTAATAAGCAACTTAAAAATTATGAGACACATTGTGAGAACAAAATAAACTGAATTAAAACATATTAATTCATAATTATGAGATAAAAGTGGAAATTACAAGATAAAAAGTGTAACTTATGAGATAAAAAGTGAAAATGATGAGATAAAAAGTTGCAATTGTGATAAAATCAAACATTTATGTTAGCTGAAACTCTAACATGAATGTTTGATTTTATCTTAATTATGAATTTTTATCTCATAATTTTCCCTTTTTATGTCATAATTTACACTTTTTATCTCGTAATTTTGTAGTTTTATCATTTATTAAAATGTTCTACATTTCCTACCACATATTCTGTGACTCATCCCATATCCTCCTGAGACCCAGCTATGGAGTTTTTGTCTCTGTAGTGGACATTATATTTTAGTGAATTTCTCTGAGACCTCACATGTCACAGTTTTAAGTCTGGATGTCCTGTACAGAGCACACTCAGGGCTTTCCAGAGATACCAAATTATTGGATATTTCACCGTGACCACTCTCTCTCCTTGGTTTTTAAAAATGGCTGACATTAATTTAGTGATAAAATTGTACATCCTTATGGAAATATGATCATATTTTGTAATTATAATTTAAATCTGATTCATTTTCAAATTGTCATAAATCAACATCTCAGGAAAATATTATGGGGTTTCAAATCAAAATATGGCTTCCTGTTATGAAACAGGACATAATTTCATACATGTCCACTGTAGAGGACACCAGGACTAAAAGCATGTTTATTATACATTTTGGGAGACAAAAGAATTGAATAGGAAAACTCTGTATATATATATATATATATATATATATATATATATATATATATATATATATATATATATATATATAAATTAACATTGGAGTTTACACAGTAACTGTCACGATCAATGGCTGGAGTTCCCTGGTTGTCCACTAGAAGGGCATTCCATCCCAGACTTCTGCCACACTATCAAAGACTTCATTCCCCATAATCCTCTGCCCGGTCTCATCAGCACTCATTATTTGCACCTGTGTCTCATTAGCATGGTTAACTCACCCTAAATGAGCCCGGTTCTTATTGTTATTCTTTGCGTGTAAGTCTTGTATGTGTCATCTGCAATTCTAAGCCTTGTATCCTGGGCTGCGTTTGCACTTGGTATTAACATGCGATCACCGTGATCCGATCAAGCAGATCAGATCATCAGTCAATCAGGACACAGCACGTTTACACTTGTCAACATCAACTAACTTCTCTATCTGGATAACCGATCGGATCTGTCTTTCCCACGCAATATTTAAATAAGTCTGCGGTGCAAAGCCGACCTGAAGTGGTGGGTTTTCTTTTGAAAACTATTTTCAGTCGCGGGACATTTTACAAATCAAAATAAATGTACGAGTCTCACTAGCGCTCTGTTCTTCCGACAGATCGGGAGAGAGGGGGCGGCGTTTTGCGTGATGTCGACCTGCGAATGCAGATACGATGGCTGGATTGCGTTTACACTGAGATCCGATCACAATGCATACTCGACTACCTCTGGAACACGCTGATTGGATAACATTCCGATCTGAAGCGCGTTTACACCTGTCTTTTCGATGTGTATGTGGACAACATCCGGATACAGGTAGCATGTTAATGCCAAGTGTAAGCGCAGCCCTGGTTCTCCCGTAGCTTGGTTCCTGGTTTTGTTATTCTGCCTGTGTTCTGGATTATTCTGTTTGCCTCAGCCCCTTATTCTCTCATTGTTTTGGATTGCCTATTTATGCATGACCTTTGCCTGCCTTTGGATTATGTTTGTGGACTACCCCTTCAATAGACTACTGCAATTGGATCCTCTACCTTCATGTCACCGTGCAGTTTTATGACAGTAATAAGCTACTTAGAAATTATGAGATACTAATTATGAGAAAAGTGGAAATTGTGACATAAAAAGAAGTAATGGAAATAATGAGATAAAAAGTCATTTATGACTTAGTATGTCATTATTTCAGCTGTTTTGTAAGACTTTGACTTTTAATCTCATAATTTAGATTTACCATAGCGTGATTTTTTTTCTTAGTCTTACAGTATGTGGTGGAAATGGGCTTTTAACATATCATTAAGAATGTGCCTTATTTCATTGTTAGATTGATGAGAACGGGTGAATTTGCTGTGCTCTGCAGTAATATCAGAGTCTCTTCCATGTGACTCATGAGGAATCATGAAAGCCGCTGTGTTTCATTTCTTTTCCATGGAATATGCTGCTTTTGTGAGAAAAGATGTGAGCGATGTGAGAGATCTGTCTGTTATATATTCGTTTGGGAGGAATTTCTTGGCCTGTGTCACAAAAGCCGCTTCAGTTCACACGCTGGAAGGATGTTCAGTATTGTGAATCACGGGGGTCAGTTTTGAAGAGCTGTCGCTCCCCTGCACTGGCACACTGGGAGCATTAGCATGTGAAAAAGGAGGAAATAAAGTTGTCAAGTTCGCTCAGTCCACACTGCCTCCCCCCCGCACCCCTTTATTCCAGCCCTGTTTTCCCTACTCAACATGAAGTCAAGGACAGGAGTGATGCCCGACACCTCACAAACACTTCAGATGATTCTTGTGCCGGCATTGGTCACAAACAACACATATAAACGCAAATCAGTCCAATGTCCATGGCTTTCTGATGCTACTGATCCCCAAATACATGGCCAGTGTTTTTGTTTATTATTTCAATAATGAATATGCTAAAAATAATAATATAATAAAAAAAATTCTAAATAATAATTGAATTAAATATATAATTTATAATTATATATTACATTTATAATAAATAATTTAATTATTAATATAATAAAATGTTTGAAATATTTAAATTTATATATATATATATATATATATATATATAACAAATTAATTGTTATAAAAATAATATAAGAATTTAAATATAATTATATATTTACAACAGTTACATTATAAATTACAATAATTATTAAAATATACACTACCTGTAAAATGTTTGGAATAATTAAAGTCTCTTATACTCACCAATGCTTACACATTTACATTTGACAATTTACATTCAAATTTTGTTATTTTTTATGAATATTTCTAAGGACCTCCTCCTTAAGGACCCCCGAGGGTCCCTGGAACACAGTTGAAAAAAACTAAGAATTACTCGTGCGACCAACTGTTTGCTCATTGTTTGATAATATAAGCACACATATGCAATCTAAATGTGTCTGCAGTTGGTCGATGCTCACCATACAGGAGTGTTTATGTCTACAGCCACGCATGTTAATGCTTGTGCGTGTGACAATCCGTCAGTGCGTGTTTGTGTACATAGCACAACTGCGTATGTGAGTGGTCAGCCATGTGTGCACACGTGTGTGAGTGTGTGTGTGTGCGCCTGGTGAGGTGCTGGTTCCCACAGCTCTGATCTAATTCGGCTGTAACCCAATCTCCGTGTGAGCGCTGCTCGGCCAGCGCTCTCCCTCCCACCGGCGCTGCATTTGTGTGTGTTTGTATGTGTGTGTGTGTGGCAGCCACTTCCCCTGTTAGTCCCTCAGGCCCTTCGGCGCAGCGGCTCGCCCGGATTGGTTTACTATGTCAACTCTGGGAGCCGGCAGCAGCAGCCGCGCTCACATGCCCCAATGCATCCTGTGTGCACACCATCCTGACACCTTATACCTGACATTCAGCAACTGCAGGAACGAGGGAACAGCAGAAGGGAGGAGAGAAGTAGGGAGGTGCAGTGTGTGGGGGTGTCGGATTTCGTGACATTTTGCCTGCCGGGTCCATCAGGAGGAGAGAGAGGAGACGAGAGAGTGCATGTTTGTATGTGTGTGTGTGTCGGTGGAGGTTCACAGACAGAGAAGAAATAAAAACAGATGTGGAGGAGTGTGGGAGAGTGTGTGTGCATGCAACAAAGGCCTGCTTCACTGAGTTGAATAACAGGAGTCCTTGAAAGAATGCTTGTTAATTATGGACCCCCGGGCCTGTGGGGGGACGGGTGGATGCTGGTGTTTTGGTGGAGGGGTTCAGTTTGGTGTACTTGTTGTTGTTGAGCAAGCATATGAGCAGTGGAGGATTGTTTTCATAGCAGCTCTGATAATAAGAAGTACAAAATATGTCAGTTTTACATATGCATTCACATGGATCTAGTTCGCATGGTTGTGTCAAACCTGAATTTCTTGCTTTCTTCTGTTGAAAGTTTGAATGTACATGCTGCTCATTTCCGTGCAGTGGAAGTGACGGGTGCTGGCAAGCTCCAAGATCTGCATGAAAGCAGCATACAAGTAATCATAAAAAAAGTTCATACAAACATACACATAATTATAATGTTATAGAAGATTTCTATTTTGAATAAATGCTGTTCTTTTGAACTTTCTATTCATCGAAGAATCCTGAAAAACTATCAGAGTTTATTAAGTAGCACAACTAGAGGTTTGCTCATGTCATTACTTACTAATTAATTCCTTACTCTGATTATTGGAAATAATCACATTATTGGTGCACATGTAACCGTAGTGACTGACAATAATAATAAATGTTTCTTGAGCAGCAAATCAGCATATTAGAATGATTTCTGAAGGATCAACTATATAAAAAAATTGAGTTTTACTATATTTTTGATCAAACACAAATGCAGCCTTGGTGAGCAAGATTCTTCTTCTTATAAAGACATGAAAACATCTTATCTACCCCAAACTTTTGAACGGTAGTGTGTGCATTAAGATCAATTTATGCTACATAAGAAAATATTATAATATATAATGTATATATATAATTTTTATATTTGGTAATTGTTCATATTTGTCACCGTTATAAAGCCATCTAACGTGATTGGGAGGTGGCTGAGTCTGGCCGATCTGTGACAGTACTCCCCCCTCCCGAAAGGCGCGTCCCGCGCCGTAACAATTCCACCGGGGAGGGGGGGGCGCCCTGGAGGCTGGTACAGGACGGAGACACGGGAGGCCTCCAGGGCGGATCAGGGAGTTCAGGAGGCCATGGCGGTTCAGGGGACTCGGGAGGCCATGGCGGTTCAGAGGACTCTGGAGGCCATGACGGATCAGGGGACTCGGGAGGCCATGGCGGTTCAGGGGACTCGGGAGGCTATGGCGGATCAGGGGACTCGGGAGGCCATGTCGGATCCTCCGTGGCCTTAGCCGGCTTGGCCATTACGGCCACAGACACATGGGCCCCCCACCAAAAAAAAATATTCTAGGGGAAAACTAGGTAGTTGGCATGACAACTGGAACTGACGTAGGAACTGAGCACAGGAGAACACACTGGAGGAGACACAGAAGGTACGTACACAAGACAGGCAGGTAGCTCAATGTATCGCACAGATAGCATAGAGTCCACTTCGTATTGACGAGACCGGACACTGGAGTGAAGTGAGGTGTGTGCTTTTGAAGGGGAGCTGATGATGATTGCAGATTTGTGACAGGTGCGTGTGATCAGTACTCAGGTGAAGGTGTTCGCTGTGAATGGGAGGTGGCTGAGTCTGGCCGATCTGTGACAGAAACATTATAAATGTCTTTACTGTCACTTTTTTTTCAATCAGTTTAATGCATCCTTGTACGTAAGTCACTAATGTATGTGTGTGTGTGTGTGTGTGTTAACATGGACAAGTGTGTTTATATGTGTGATGATGCTTGGGTGACTGGCATCACTGTCACATGTCTTGAGGGAGTCTCGGATGAATTGAAACCAAGTGGTGAAATCGAACCCTGCAGTTCCTCTTCTGCCCTCCGCATGCTGACACATGAACACACATCTTTCTCCCTGTCTGTCTGTTGTGTCACTGGCCTGTTGCTATTGAAAGCCCTCCCTATGGTCTAGTTCAGCTTCACAATGGCCCCAGCGCTCGCCATGTCCCCTCTCCTCGTGCGCAGAGTGACACATGACATCACTCAGAGGGCCCTGAACCCTCACAGGGCCATTCAGAGCCCTCGGTGTGATGCTGAGACTCACATGAGCTCCAGACCAGTGTCTGAATGAACGGAAAAGTCTAAAAGACATCAAGACGTCTCGCCTCTCACTGCTTGAGGGCTGATGGGTCTCGAAAACAATGATGGAAAATGTTTCAGAAAATTGACACTGATATTATTACACGGCTCTCTGGAATGCTTCATTCTGATTGGTCAGTTGTAGCTTTGAATTTTTTTTATATTAAACATTATATATCTGTCAATGAAAAATAAGTCCATGATAAAGAAAAAGGGAACAATTGTTTAAAAAAAATTATTTGTTTATTTATTACCTTATTTTGGTTTCATATGGTTTGGATATGTGGTGCAATACTTAAGTAAAAATTATATTTAATTATATATATATATAAATAAGGACACCCGAAGCTTGTGAGTGTACACATCTTTGTTTTTAAATGTTTTTAAGGTCACCTTGTTTAGAAATATCACATCAAATATTAATTCATAAATATCACTATGATTTTGACCATATGACATTTTACAACATGAACTAAGCTTGCCTTGTCATAAAAAGGTAAAATTATCCATATTATATTTAATATATTTTATAGATCAATTTATGCTACGTAAGAAAATATTATAATATATAATGTATATATATAATTTTTATATTTGGTAATTGTTCATATTTATCACCGTTGTAAAGCCATCTAATAAAACAGTACTGTACTAAAGACTTTTTTTTCTTCTGGAAAATGTAAAAGAAAACAAATAAAGTCTCAAAACTACTGATTTAGTGTTTCACAAAAGAAAAAAAATCCTGTTCCTCACACAAAACTGTTGTATGGCTCGAAATAACTATACTGTAATTAACTTGTATTACAAACTACCTTTTATTTATAAACTATTCTTTTTATAGGGACCCTCTCTATGACACCACTTCTTGATTTTTTACATGATTGTGAAATGGAGGACAGAGGCTTTTCAAAAATTAATAAGCAGTTCTGGTCAAATAACATTTAAAATATATATATTTCTTTCTAAGAAATAAAAATAAAAGATTATGCCAAATTCCTGAATAATGTTTTCTTTACATTTACATTTGACATTTTTTAACATTGTTTTAATGAGGCTTTGCCCTTTGTTATAATATCAGGACAGTTGTATAAGATATTTTGAGATTTTTTTACTTCATGAGAGTATGAGATATTTTTTTTTACTTCATGCCTCCCAAAAAATATCCAAATAAATTTTAATTCAGAAATAAAATAACTCATGTTCATTATATAAGAGTAAACTATGTATGTATATGAACGGCATTTTTTATGTATTTTAAAATAAATCTGAACAAAAATGTCACCCATACATCATAATTGATTGTTTCTTCATCAGTTAATATGCTTTCTGTTTGCTGTTGATTACTTTTTCCACTTTTGTCTTTTTTCGATTTGTACAGGATGGCACAGTGTAAAGAGCAGTAATGAATTGTGGGTAGCATGGGTACACAGTCATGACAATGTGACTTCTACGTCACAATCACTTAGATCTTATATGTTTTAAAGTGAGTTCTGCACAGACAGATAAAGACGGCAGAGGTGATGAGGCTTAGCTGGTTTACTCAGGGTGTAGGAGAAAAGAAACATAACTAATGGTCTGTCACAAATGTATCACAGAGAAAGGTCCTTGTTTTAGGGGCACCGGCTCTTTTCCCAGTGGCTGCTCTGTGCCAGCTGTCTTGGCCGAGGAGCTCTCTGGCTTTCCCAAGCTCTAGCCTGTGGGAAAATCCACACTGGCCAATAATTGATTCCGCCCTGCCAGCTCCATTAGCGCTCAACACGGTCAAGCGGCCAGTGATCTACAGACAGCCTGTGAGCGAACACACACTCCCCCATCCATCCCTCCCTTGTCCCCCTTCTCTTTTTTAAATTTCTCCATCACTCTCTCTCTCTCTCTCTCTCTCTCTCTCTCTCTCTCTCTCTCTCTCTCTCTCGCTTTGCTGCGTGGGAGCACCTTCTGTAATTCTGCCCTCCAACACTATAACCGC
>NW_015505717.1:350701-352704 GCF_001515645.1 Sinocyclocheilus grahami | reverse complement strand
CTCTTTTTTTTATTTCTCTCTCTCTCTCTCTCTCTCTCTCTCTCTCTCTCTCTCTCTCTCTCTCTCTCTCTCTCTCTCTCGTGCTGTGGTGTGAGTGCACGTCTTGTAAATGTGACCTTCAACACAATTAGTGCCTGTGTGTGACCACCTGTCTGCAGGCCTGGCCACCTGACCATCAATGTTCAGGCCCATTCATATGCAGCAGGCATGCTCATGCCAGGCCAGTGTACACGCACACAGACACACACGCCGTTAACACTTGCACAACCCCGGCTCTCAAATCCAAGGCATGCACACGAAGCGTCAAATGTACACAGGATGTAATGCACACAAGTGTCGACTCAACACCATTCTATACAGTGTACTGCACACCATCAACACCCTTGCACTGTCTACAAATGTAATATTAATAAAGTATTAATATATGAATATTATATAATACATACATAACAGTGTGTGTATATATATTTATATATATATATATATATATATATATACATTTTACATAACAGTGAATATATATTTTACAAAGATTTTATATAATAAAATATAAGTATATGAAAAAAAATTATTCGCTTTGATTCTATTTTCACAAGTATGTTTATATACAAGTATATAAACATAGGGTTTACCTGAACCACACACACACACACACACTTACAAAATAGTGGTTATCATCTAAGATAATTCACTTATAGTGTAAAAATAATTCATTAATTTTGGTTATCCCTAAATTGCAAACAAGTTCTATAGAAACTATATCTACTGAAGCTATAGCTATAGATATCTATAGAGTGCTATGACCTAATAATAGTTGTGTAAACTCACACTTGTACACACGTTTATAACTAAATGGGGACATACCACAGGCCACTACAGTTTTTAAAGCTAATTATAAAAGATATGCACTAACTGTAATTTAGTCTCAAGGATTACACAGAAGTTAATCAGATTGCAAATAACAATTTCAACTGAATCGTGCAATTTTTGTCTGCGATATGCATCAGACCGTGCATGAAAAATTCATGGGTGTGTGTTGAGACTAACCCTAATTCAAACTCTAACCCTTCTAACCAAATTTTTGAATGTAAAAAAAAAATTTGAATTACCATTCCCTTTTTGGATGTCACCAAAGTATAGCTGGTTACATAGACACAAATACAAACAAACATCCTCACACACATCCCGCTCTGCTTATCTGTCCCCTCACCACACCCTTTTATCTGACGGCTCGTGTTCTAGTATTCGGTCTGGCTCCCATTCAGTCCGTGTGTACCCTATGGCGTTCCCCACAGAGCACCAATTTCATCTCATCACAATCATTCCAGCCTTTCATTTACATCAAAGAGAGACGTTCCTGCTCCTTCACTCTCATCTTCCTTTCCGCTTACTATTTTCATTCCTCACGGCGCTCTTTTGACGGACTTCAGTTTAGGGCATGCTCACGCTATTTCAGTTTTTACTTCTTACTGTGATAACTACTACAACACAATTATAAAGGCAAACTGCACAGAATCATATGGCACACCAAGTATGCAATCATTAATATATTGATTCATTAGAAATCATAATGGAATAATTCACCTCCAAAATTTAAAATGTCATGATTTACTCACCCTTATAGTGTTGCAGACCTGGTGAGTTTCTTTCTTCTGTGCACCACAAAATAATATATTTTGAAGAATGTACTTGCTGCTCTTTTCCATGAAACTACAATGAGCTAAGCCTGAAAACGAGATTAGTCCGATTTGTGACTGGTTTTATGAACTGAATCAAATGATTCATTGAAAAGATCTGATTAAAAAGAGCAGTTCATTCACAAACCAGACATTGATATATCTCTCATGAACTCAAATAAACATGGCAAAGAGATCTAACACACACATAAAGATTTTGAGTTACAGGTTTTCTCAATTGATTTGACACTTTTCTCCAAAGTAATGCAATGACTAATAATGTAATATATATATATATATATATATATATATATATATATATATAGT
>NW_015505717.1:304540-350498 GCF_001515645.1 Sinocyclocheilus grahami | reverse complement strand
TTAAGTAAAGATCATGTTCCATGAAGATATGTTGTAAATTTCCTACTGTAAATATATTAGAACTTAATTCTTGATTAGTAATATGCATTGCTAACAACTTCATTTGGACAACTTTAAAGGAGATTTTCTCAATATTTAGATTTTTTTTTTGCACCCTCAGATCCCAGATTTTCAAATACTCTGCCAAATATTGTCCTATCCTAACAAACCATACATAAATTGAAAGATTATTTATTCAGCTTTCAGATGTACAAATCTCAATTTTGGAAAATTGACACTTATGACTGGTTTTGTGGTCCAAGGTCACATATATATATATACAATTATAATAATGTAATATATATATATATATATATATATATATATATATATATAGTATAGTGTAATATAGTATAGTATAGTGTAATAGTATAATTTCTCATTTTGTCTCTCATAGTTGAGGTATACCTATGATGAAAATTACAGGCCTCTCTCATCTTTTTAAGTGGGAGAACTTGCACAATTGGTGGCTGACTAAATACTTTTTTTCCCCACTGTATAGTGTAATATAGTATAATATATATATAGTGCTGTGAAAAATCCTGATTTTTTTCTGTTGTTGTGTATATCTAAATGAAATACAACATAAAACAAAGGCAATGTGAGCAAACACATAATACATTTTTATTGGAGAAAAACACTTATCCAACACCTACCACCCATGTGAAAAAAACAAATGGCCCCTTTAAACTTAAAACCTGGTCGTGCCACCTTTAAAAACTGCACAACTGTATACTAAAAAATATTACTGAAGTGAGTGATGTTTTGTTTGTTAAAAAATACGTTGTTACAAAATCACATTTTACTGTCTGGTTATGTAAGCTAGTTGGACAGAAAAAGGATTGTTGTTGCCCTATGTGTAATAACAGCAAGCAACATTAGTGATATAAGCCTATTTTAGCGAGATGAGTGATAGCTCATCTTTCACTTTCACAATATTAAAAAGATATTTTTACATAATCATCAATCAATCAATAAAATTACAAAAAATACAATTTCTGTATTTAAGTATTTACAATTTAAAATCATTTGGAATAACATGATGGTGAATAAATGATTCATTGTGAATATCAATTAACTGATTCTTAAATTTTTAAGGGGGCATCCCTATAAGCAATTCTTCCATTAAAGTCAGTGATTTCTCTCTGTGAAATTAAGACAGATCAAGATTAGGGTGTAAGGAAAGGTGCGGAGGCGAGCGCCCTCATTTCTGACCAGTTCTGCGCGTTTGACCCAGCGCTGACAGCAGCGTAATTGGGGTAATTACACCCCTTTAAACCATGCACCCCATTTCCCCCCATCAGGCTTGAATGTGTGCCCATTTGTTTGCTATGAAATATTAACTGGTGTCAGCTGTGTGAATGAGAGTGTGGTGGGCCCTCCCGGCCCCGGCGCTCCCCATGCCACATGTCTGATGGAGGGTATGGCTCCGCCTTTACCAATTAAGACACAATGGCATGTCTGCATGTCCCTCTCACTGCCTGTGCATCTGTGTGTCTCAACTGACCAATGAAGGAGAGAAAACAAGCAGTGTGAGGAAGGAGGGAGATGAAGAGGTCAGAGGACGAGGATCAGCTAATTCCTGCCACGAACACTTGCCGTGCTCACTCAATTTGACTAATTCCTGTAAGACAGTCTTTAATGATTTTAAAAGTTTTATATCTTGTGTACTATTTTTAGTTTATTCGTTCATTCATGTACATTTACCAAGTGTTATTTTACTATCGTTTTATGCACTTTTTAATTGTATCCTCCAAACTAAACTTTTACATCCTCCAAAATATTTTCGTAATGGACATGTGAATAGTCAGAGTGATGCAGCCACATAGTCACATTTGTATTGGGGTTGTCTTAAGTATTTTTACTGTTTGCCAAAAAGCAAAGAACTCTATACTGTATATATACAAATAATAAATATAATAAATGAAAATTGTTTATTTATACCATATTTTTATATAAGTATTTATGTATGTTACATGTAAAATCTTTGTTTAGTGCTTCCTAATTTTGTTTAAATTAAATTGTGACAACCCGCCTTAATGGGTGTAGCTGTGTAAGTGTAAATGTAAAAGTAGCTTTTTTAGTGTATGTTATGTACCTAAAGAAATAAATAAAGAAATAAAAGAAAGGAAAAAAAACTCACTAAATAAATAAAAAGACTTTCAAAAATAAACCTAGCCTGAAAAATATTCACTGGAGTAGAATGCACAACACTAACCTATATGAATAAATTAATATGAATATATGCATATCAGTGTATGTATAATATGTTGAAAATAAAAAAATAAATAAAAATGTAATCTACTCTACTCTACTCTAATATAATATAATATATAAAAAATGCAATACTATAATATATTACAATATTTTTGTGGAAAATACAATATTTTTTAATAATATAATATAAAAAGTAATCATAATTATTTATTGAAATTATTTATTATTTTGAAAATAAAATATAACAATTAATAAAATTAATATTCAAGGCTGACTTAAATCAAATTTAAGTTGACTTAAGAGATTAAATTATTAATCATATTTAATCATTTCTGACACTATTAACAGACACACAAGATTTTGCCTTAAAGGTTTATATTTTTAAAATAAAATAAATAGGTTTAAAAAAGCCTACGCAAAAATGTGCATTTTGTATGCTGATGGTTTATTTACCAGTGCTATGTGACTTACAGTGGTAATGATTTTTGTTACTGTGTTTTAATGTGTGTGTATGTCTCTGCTGAGAGTTGCCAGAGTGGGGCTCAGACAGTCAGAGGGCACACAGCCGGTGACAAACTCCCAACACTGCTGTCAGCCCTGTGACATGGGAACCACCAGGCCTGTGCTCAATCACGTCTCTAATCGCCCTTCACTTGCAGAGGTCCCAGATACCATGAATTCCTCCAACCCCAGCCACTGTGAGAACCACACGAAAAAAACACGAGACCAGAATAGCCAGTATGGCTCAGGACGCACCGCTACAGGACATCTGAATGCAGTGCGGCCAGTCCTTCCTGGGGTACAGTGGGCCCATACAGTTATCACTAATGAGTTCTCTCAAAGGCTCTCTGACATTTCTGAGCGGCATTAATGCGGTCACTCTCATGCAGCTCTGCAGAAGGTCACATAGATAGTGTGTTACAGTGAAGCTACCGTGTTGTTGATGTGAAGTGCGTGTTTCTCAGGAGAGCCTCACGGCTGAGACGAGGGGTAGCCGACAGCTGAGAGGAACACTTTCCCATGTCGTCAGGGGTCATGGGATCAGCCTGCAGGCCGTGCGGCAGTTGCTTTGTCCACACAAGGATGGCCTGTTTGTGACTGCCAAACCATGCAGAGGGAGTGAGAAACTATAACAGTTTCTCCGTACTATAACAGTGCTTCTTCAACTATAGGCACTACAGTCTTGAAAACCTTCCCATCATTTATTTTTTACTACTTTTAATATCTTGAGCTATATTTTTTATTGTTTTGCCCTCGTAAAAAGTATTTAAAATATATGACAATATTTACACACACACACACACACACACATATATATATATATATATATGACATCACAAATCTGCATATTATAATGTTTTCTGAAGAATTATGAAGGATAACGGCTACTGAAAATTCTAATTTGTCATCAAATTACAGAAATAAATTACATTTTAAAATATATTCAAATAGAAAAGTTATTTTAAATTGAAATAATGATTTACAATATTACCGTTTTTACTGTTTATAAAATAAATACAAATAAATATAAAATACAAATAAATGTAAGTCTCTTGGTGAACATAAGAGACTTATTCCAAACTTTTGACTGGCAATGTACAAATATTATTTATACAATAATATGCTGTACTGTGAAATACTGTAAATATGCATCGGAATTGTTTTTAAATTAATATACATATTAGTTTAAAGAATGCATTGTAAATGTAATATTGTATGACCAACATTTTCGTTACTTTTTTTTTGTATGTTAGTGTACGTGTTTATAAAGGAGATAGCAATGTCAACATAAAAAAGAAGAAGAAGAAAATAAAGAAAAATCAAGGTAAGAATTACTGTTCAAAATATTAAGACAATTGACCCCCCCCCCCCATGTTTATTTCCCTAAAAAGAGAGAAAATCATATTTAATTGTATATATTTAGAAGACATAAAATGCTAGCTTATTGCAATGCTTATTCCAATTTTTTTTTTTTATAAAATATAATTTACACCACCATCATTTCCATGTGGTGGAAACCCCTCCAACCAATTCTTGATGGATTAAAAAAGCGTATTGTTGTTGAATATCCAGTTTCAGTCAAAAATATGTCAAAATACAGAAATAAAATGGGTTGCGACAGCCGTTTCATCTTGACTTTAAATCTTTGTGAATCTGACCTCCTTCATCTCCAGTGTTATGATACCTGAGCTGACATCACTTCTGGCAAATCAATCCAAAGGTTATTTACACTAAACTAAACTTCAGGAGAACGATACTGTTCAAAGTTTCAGAAGGCAACATTAGCCCACTCTGTCATTCGTCTATTATTTCTTTCCCTTCCTTTTTTGAAAGGCTAGAGCCTGTCTTTAATTGTCATCTCCTCCCCTCAGGACTTTAACACCTCTGGAGAGCTCTGGATCTGATCGAACTCTCACCTTCATAACCTCACCTACACAGTTCATTCCTCATGCAGCAGGCCTGGTCATGCAGGGAGAGTTATTTTACCAGGTGCAAGAGGACAAATCTCCTCCATGACAGTGCTCACGTGGCCACTCATGCAGTTTCACGGTGGGGCCCTCAGTCATAAATACTTCACTGTTGAGCTCTAGTAATAATATAAAAGGAATAAGACCTTGCCAATGAGATTTGAAATGTTCGACCAATCTTCTTAGGCAGCATCTGAACTAATATTATAATTAATATTAGTTAATTATAGCGGAAGCGTTAGCATTAGCCATTACGCTTTTTTGGCTAAAGGTTGCAGGCTCATGTTCATAGTCTTCCTCTCATGAGATTGCTTAATGCTGAATTTTCATGAACTGCAATGTTTTTGGCTTTATGTCAATGTTTTATGATACATGATATACAGTATTATATTTGTTTTGATATAATAACAAGCACAAGTTGTTGGAAAGTATGTATAAGGTGTCAATTATACTGTAAGTATTGTGTTAAAACTTATAATAGCACCAACTGAATCAACACAAACAACATTTCTGAGGAAAAATATGAACTGTAAGTAAACTTACACTTATTCTAAGTTAGATCCACTATTGTATGCTGTTGCCGTATGGCAACATATCATAAATTACCTTAAAATAATCTTTTTTTCAAAACATTTTTTACAGCACTTCAAGTTAAGCCATTCTTAGAAAAGAAAAAGAGTCAAATATTTTTTTCTATCATAACGCGTGCGGTAGAGGGTTAAAAAGTCTTTCTACTTCAAAATTTAATTCAGTGCAATACTTGCCGATTCTTTATAATTCTTTATGAAATTTAGTAGCAATTTAAATTGTTCTACTCCAAATTCTTTTCAGTGTACATGCGTAGACTATGCTTTGGGCCTTTTTATGTTTTGTACGCAATAAAAGGTACATATTATCATAATCATAAAAGCATTGGTTTGTAGTACAAATAGTCTTACTGTTTACTCCATTATTCTTCCAATTATTTACCTATAGCAGCTAATTAATTTGAAGTCTCACACATAAAACTACGGAGCCCCGCACATGACATGCAAGAAAAAATAAATAAATCGCACAATTTACTAATTCGTTCTCTCGATTTATAAATCATGTTCATGACTTAGCAAATCGAGGGAGCAAATTAGTAAATCGTGCGCACAATTTATAAATCGAGGGAACGAAATAGTAAATCGTGCGCACGATTTAGCCTACTATTTTTTACCTGCATGCCATGTGTGAGGCTCCGTATAAAACAGCTTACTTTTGCATTGTAAAATAAGGTGGACTGAAATAACTGGATTTTGGTCATGAAAATTCGCCAAACAATGGTAAATGTGACCCCAATTGTGCCATCTATACACTGAGAAAGCTGTGTGGTAAGTGGAGAGCAGTTAACTCCAGCAGTTAACATGAGCTCTTTGAAGGAGATCAATGCTGAGACCGCTGTTTTTTAGATGGGGCCCCGTCCTTTACTGTGGCCCCTCTGCATGTGTGGTGTGGTTAAGGCCTGAGAGTGATGGAAAACAACAAAAATCTCTATGCTCTCTCCAATCAACTTTCTGTCTTACTTTCTTTCTGTCTGTACGTCTGTTTCTTTTTATCCACATTGTTTCTCGCTGGTGGTTAGGGTGTGGTCAGGGGGATTCTCAGAGTCCCTCTTTTCTGTCGCCTGCCAGCCTGTCTGGCCCAGTGAGAAACAGCTTGGTTATTCTTGGCTTTTGCTGCTTTGTCGTTGGGCCACAATTTCAAACCACTACTTTTTTTTTCTTTTTTTTTCATCCAAGTTTTCACAAGGATGTTTTCTGAAACCTCACCCACATCAAACAGAACTGTCCGAATTTCCACTTTGTGCTCAGCATGCCATTATTGCTGCTCTGACAGTGAAGGTTCTTGCAGTCAAAGTTTACATTCCTGTCTATAAGTAGAATGTTCTGTTTTAAATAGTGAGCTACCAAGAGAAGATCAGTTGCTGGGGTGACAAGAAGATCTAGAAAAACACAGGTCGCCTTGACATAGACGTAGCGCTCTTGGAGGAATTGTTGGTCATGTATTCTTCTCATTCAGAGCTGCTTTACTGCAAACAATGACTCAAAGGTTTATGTGTCAGGCATTACGAACCATTATATAGAGTGAATGAGCCTGTTCCTAGTCTGGCAATCACGCAGTCTGATGCAATGGGAGAGGCAGGTTCTGTCGGGCAGGTCTGGACCTCCCGGCGCCTGGCCCGTCACACTGCCCAAGGGAAAATGGACAACTTGGCTTTGACCAACAAACTGAGCTCCAAAAGAGAAGAGAAGCACAGGTTTGGATGCCTGTGATTCTCTCACCACCAATAACAGTTTATGATTCCTTTGGTAGTGGAGCTTGCAAAGAACTTGCTAATATATTTTTCTAAACCTTTACGCATTAAACTTTGGCAACTAGACATGAATGATACCTGATGTGCTGTTTCTTTTCTCCTTTAAACAATCAGATTTTTGCCTGTTGGACAATAATATGGGCAAAAGATCTCTTAAACTTGCACTGAATGAGGGAGCAGAGTCATATCTAGAGACTACAATATAGAATATAGAATGACAAGCAACCCAAAGTTTTTTTTGGTTTATCCAACTCAAATCTGTTTAATGTTTGAAACATGAACAGCAAAAGTCCACACAAAAACCAACACACTCTCATGGCAAGTTATAACTATTTCAAGTTTTAGCGAATTGGTGGCTAAATCATATGAATTTGTATGATTTCATTTGTATGTTTTCGTATGATCTGATGATTAGGTTTAGGGGTGGACCTACATGCTTAGTTTTTTTCTTCTTCTAAAAATCATATATTTCCATTTGACTCACAACACAAATTAATAAGAAATGTCACATTGTAAAATTGTTATACATTTTCTAATGATTTTCTCTAATGATCATTTATGGTGTCATATTTGAATAAGGAAGTATAATTCAAATTAAATTGAAATTAAAGGGATAGATCACTCAGAAATGAAAATGACCCCATTTGCTTCAGGAGGCCTTTATTCACCCCAGAGCCATGTGGAGTATTTTTTATGATGGATGGATGCACTTTATTTTGCTTCAAAATCTCTACCTCCCCATTCACTGCCATTATAAAGCTTTGAAGAGCTAATACATTTTTTAAATATAACTCTGATTGTATATGTCTGATAGAATAAATAGCAAATGGCTGCAATATAACAAAGAGTGAAAAATTTAAGGGGGTCTGAATACTTTCCGTACCCACTGTACCTAGGATGGCTTGAGTGTGAGTAAATATTGGGGTAATTTTCATTTCTGGGTGAACTATGCCTTTAATTGAAATTTATATAATATAAAGAATATGACTATATTTATATATAAAGTTTTAACTAAAAAGCAAACTTTGTCAAACTTGACAAAGCCTTAAAAAAATAAAAAAATAAAAATGTTTAATAGAGCAAAAGTTTAAAGGCCTAAGATCAATTGAAAGGGAGTTAATTCTTCAATTCTTCTGGATTTTCCCCCATGTATTTTATGTCATGTTGTTTTTGATATATCTTATATTTTGTAAAATCTCTTGTTTCCTTTCCTTGGTTCCCTGTTTACCTAATGGTTGATTCCAGGTGTGCTTCTTGTTCATTCTGGGTAAGTCTTGTTTGTCTTTTGGGTGCCCTCTTGTATAAATTGTCAGTCCTATAGTCTGGATTTGAAAAGCAAATTGGATTTGTGTGCACAACTTTTAGACTTTGACCACAAACACCACGATATCAACTACCTAGCAACACCCTAGCAACCTTCTAAAATGACTTCATCTCAGGAACCACATAGCAACAACTTTGCAGTCACCCATAATACCCTTGTGGCTAATGCTCATATATTTTTAAGAAAATGTAAAGCAACTCGTTTCACTTTTTTCAGATTTTCTCTTTCTTTTTCTCTACTCAACTCTCACTGATGTGGCCCACAGAGAAAGTTCTCACCAGCATTTTGAGGCTCACCCGGTCAGACTGAGGTGCCAAAAAGAACATCTGTGTGGATGTGCTGACTACCAAAAGCTGGATGGATACGTCTTCTCTCTGCATGTAAGAGAGTGGGACAGCTCTGCTTCTGGCTTTCCCATACACACACAATAACTACTAAAATTACTTGTTTAATCATTTGTTTGTGCTGTTGATTAGTCCATTACCATTAAATCAACATTGCCATATAGCTCTCAATTATCATTCATGTTTGTGTAAGTTCAAATATAGAGTGCAAAGACATAGTGCACTGGGTTTGATATCACTGGTTCTCTAGTGTTTTAGGAGACAAGCATCAACAGAAATCACACATTTTGACACATGGATTTTATGTCCAACTTTGTTGAATGTCTCTCAGGTATCTGACCTGAGCCCTGGCTGAGCAGATATTTATATTCATGACACCTAGAAAGATTACTATGATGTACAGTCCCCTTAACTATTATCACAGAGTGATAGAGCGCATGTGCTGAACTCCAATGATCTCTTCCTTGTTTTTCCTGTATCTGCTGAGTATTACCGCACAGCTCAACCATGTGCTAGAAGAACAGCTGGATCCTGCTGTGGCCAACGGCTGCTCTCCTTTATTATGGCAGGGGAAGTGACATCAGTAGCCCAAGACAACAATAAAGGAGACGAAATCACAACAGCCGACTTGTGGGACACATCAGTGCTGTGATTTTTTTCAACTGAACTCCAAACACACCCAGCATTTGCAGCTTCAGAGGATGTCATTAATCCAAGAACATATGCATTCGGAAAATATGATGTGTTTCACATCTAGGAATGACGTTAGCAGACATGCTCAAGAGAGGTAAAGCAAAAAAATTGTCAACAATGAATGCTAAAAGAAGCACATATGCTATCCCCCAATGACTAACTGAGAAATGCCTTTATCATATTATATGTGACCCTGGAGCACAAAACCAGTCTTAAGTCACTGGGGTATATTTGTAGCCATAGCCAAAAATATATTGTATGGGTCAAAATTATTTATTTTTCTTTTATGCCAAAAATCATTAGGATATTAAGTAAAGATCATGTTCCATGAAGATATTTTGTAAATTTCCTGCCGTAAATATATTGAAACTTAATTTTTGATTAGTAATATGCATTGCTAAGAACTTCATTACTTTGATTTTTGATTAAAGATGATTTTCTCAATATTTTGATTTTTTGGCACCCTCAGATTCCAGATTTTCAAATAGTTGTATCTCGACCAAATATTGTCCTATCCTAACAAACCATACATCAATAGAAAAACCCTTATGACTGGTTTTGTGGTCCAGGGTCACATATTTATTTTTATATTATTATAAAGGTAAAAAAAAAGACATAATTGATCCACTATTATAAACTGACTGAACTGATCCACTAAAAGACTAACCGATTTATGTGTTATTATCAATTTATTATCGAATGAAAAAATCAGAAATGATCACTTTGGTACATTTAGATATAAAATATTAATAATAATAATAACTAAAAAAAAAATAGGGCAGCGGGCCAAATCAGCCGCTACATTTTCAAAGTAATTTCCTCTTGGGACCACTTAGTTTTAGTAATTGCAAAAATGTTTATAGGTGTATTCTTTAACTAATGCAATGGCATACATTTAATTTGAGGTTGAATTGTCTATACTTCTAGACCTATTCTGTATATAACATTATATCAGATCTAATATTGTAGCAGACTTGTATGAGTCTGAGCACATGTGTGAGAGGAAGGCAGGACCTGGCTGACTATCTCACTCGGGGATAGTGTCTCTTTTATGGGGCAGTCTGTGATTGTCCCTAGTTCCTGTTGTTCTATTTGTGACTCTGTGGTCGTCTTAAAGGTTTCCCACCAGATCGGATTGCTGCAGCGCACAGCCTAGACAAAACTCCATTCAGGTCCTTACCAGGCCAGCTTCTCCCTCTCTTTCCTGTAACCCTTCCCCAGTAGGGACCCAGCTGGAGAACAATGTGTCGTTACCTAGTGCAGTGTGGCTGGGTGAGACAGAAACCAATCCGCCCCAAAACTGCCTGGGAATTGGCTCCTCTTGGGACAAAGGAAGCGTGTGTGTGTGTGTCTCTATATGTGTTTGTGTGTGTGTGAGAGAGAGAGCAGAGAATTGTATTGAAAGTGTTTATGCGTATTTGTAAAGTAAACACACTGCTTTATAACACTGTTGTTGTAAAAGATAGAGCTATAGTTGTTGCTTCAAAACCCTTTTTAAGCAGTTAAATCAGTCTTTGTCTTGTTCCCAATAAAAATATTTAAACATTCCCAAAAATAGATACATTTACATTAGAAGGAATGACAAAATAAATGTATTTTTATCTATTTTTAAACTTGTGCTCAAAATAAAAAAAAACTTGACAATAAGGTATAAGAGCAGTAAACTTGGTTAAAAATAAAATAAAATAAAGAGTAGCGGTGTTTGCTTTAGCATGTCATTACCATTATTATAATTTATCACAGATATTCTTCCCCCCAAAACTTGACATAGAAAAACAGTTTTTTATAATTGACTGAAAAAAGACAGCAAGTAGCCATAGCAACATTTGATTTAAAATGCATTTGATTAAAACAGTAATATTTCAGTCTTCAGTGTCACATGATAATCTTATATGAGCTTAATATTTTTTGTGTAGATACTTTTTTTTCTTCAGGATTCTGTGATGAATAGAAAGTTCAGAAGAACAGCATTTATTTCAAATATAATTATTTTGTAACATTATAAAAGTCTTCACTGTCACTTTTGATCAATTTAATGCATCACAGCTGAATAAAAGTATTTTAGTAAACTATAATTTTACACACGGTTGTGCCATTGTTTTCTTTAAAGCACCTTTGAGTAGCATGTAAATTCCATGGTATATGAATATGGTCATTATCATATATCATCTGATACCATCACTGTACTGTGCTTCTATAGTACGTTTGTAATGGTTGACAGATTGAGAAGGCTCCAGTTTGTTGGTAGAGTGGTGCAGATGATAACACAGCTTCACTCCAGTGACAGTTTTCTCTCCGCCATGGAATTTGTGCTTCCAGGTCCTTACCTCAGCTCAAGAAAATAAACAGCACACTGTGCAGGTTAAACAAAGTTAGGGCTTGTGCTGGAACTGTGTAAGCTGTTTTCGTATGGCATTACAGAGCAGCCCGCTTTCATAAATAAGCACACAATGGCATGAAAATAACGTCTCTGAAAGAAAAATGTTTGCTTTTTCCTTTTTACGTGAGCTTACATTTCTTGGAGAGAAAAAAGTGAAGTATAATTACTTAAGCCCAGTCAGCTTTTGCTTGGTTCTTTTTCTCAGCCTTGCTGAAGGGTCACCACAAAGCCAGCTGACCACTTCCTGTTAGGGCAGCAGAGCACTTCTGCTTGTAGCTACAAACCGCGGTTGACAGATGCAGAAGAGGTTCATAGTATGTGCTGACTTCAGTTGTATACTTAGAAAATACTAGCTTGAATGATACCTTATTTTATTTGTAACTTTGTTCTGATGTAGTTATCTATTCTTGTAATTTGTGTGTTTGTTCTTATTTTACTGACCATTCACTTGTCAATTATACTGTTTGAACTTTATTAGTTAGACTAGTTTTTACTGTGACATTGAAGAAGTACTTAAAGTGCTCTTTAAGATGCTTCTGAACCATCAGCTTCATCCTCATGTAGCAGTCAAGAGAGGGTAGACTGTGGGGCCTGTAGTGCAGTAGTGTTTGTGTATAGGGTGCCAAAAAAGTTTTGAAAAATTTGAAAGGGTGCCGTGACAGAAAAAAATACTTCATATCTTAAAAGTATAATTTAAGAAAAAAAAAAACAGAACTTAGATATAATATAATATTAATAATGAAATAAAAGCCACTTACATTAAATGTTCTTTAATTAGATTAAGTGGCTTTTATTTCATTAATATTATATCTGCAAGTACACTTTCATAACTGTTTAACACTCTTAAGTACACTTTTAAGTGCACTTTATTGTGTAATAATGTCAAATTAAAAGTTTTACTTTGAAGTATTTTTTAAATAATTATTTTTTAATAATCTTTTGTTGTGCTTTAAAGAAGTACACTTATTTTTATGTGTTGATTAACATTGATTACATTTGCAGTTAATATATTTCAATTGTAACTTCATCATTACAAATATGTAATTACAAATATTTAAATACACGGCATACACAAAATTACATTAAAGTATGTTTTAGTTTCCCATAAATGCTTGTCGGTACATTCAGCAGCACACTTTAACCATATTTCAAAGGTAACAGAAGTAAATATGACACATACATATAAAGATGTACTTAAATCCTACTAAAGTATGTAAAAACACTCTAAAATTCAGCTAATTGTATTTAATATAAATTATAGTACATATACAACTTCATTTAATAATAAAACACAATTTCCAAAACACTGGTCCAAACACACTGGTCCAAAAAAGCTGTTTTCAATTCACACTCAATTACAGTATATTCTTTTAAAGTGTATTATTCTCCTATTAAGTACTCTTCTTAAAAGTATTAAAAGTGTACTCCTTTTTAATACGTGAATGCTAATATATTGCTATAGGCTTGCCAGCATGCTCTGAATGTTTTTAGCCCATTGCAGCAATGCAGCTGCAAAGGTGTTTTGGGTAGTTGCTAATGTATTGGTAGCTGTTGCAAGTGTGTCTATAGTGTTTTTCTAATTTTATTGTCAGCTAGGTGGTAATTCTAAGCCTGAACACAATAGCAATAGAATAGCAGACGTGTGCAGACAGCTGCGGGGCTGGTGGTAAGCAGCAGTTACTGCAGCTCTGTCTACTGCCAATCTCATCCTGAGCCACACAAGCTGTCTAACAGATACCAGACTAGAGGGGGTCAGAGGGGGAGGGGCCAGACTATACTGCATGGGTGTGTGTGTGTGTGTGTGTGTGTACACATCTATTGTCTGTCTGTCTCTCTGTCTCTCTGTCTATCTGTAAGGTTTATAAACATTCAAACTTAAAGTCTTTTTGAACCTTTTTTAAACTTAAACTTTGAAACTGTAAAACAAGGCTTTGTTAAGCCAAAATTCAGTACTTTTCTATTTTTGAAGAACATCTGAAGTCAGTACATAATCAGTGTACTGAACAATTTCAGTGCACATTTAAAATATTTTTAGTGTTAATTTAACTTTTATTTTAATTAATTTTAATTGCTTCTTTAATGAAAGACATTCTCAGTTCTCAATAGTGCAGAACCCTGATTCATTTGTCCACAAACTAGGTGTGCCACAATTGATTATGAGACACCCAATAACCAAAGGCACTTGCCATCACTGACGTCACACTTTGCGCTTCACGCACAATTTACAATGAATTTTGGTCTGTTTCTCGAACACCGTTATCATATGGCTTCACAACACTTGAATGAGTCATAAGGTCTTCGGTATACTTTTATGGTGCTTTTTTGCAGTGTTCGGAGCTTAATATTCATTGAATGTATGGAACGGTAGCGTGAACATTCTCCTGAAGAACGTCTTCTCCTTTTCCAAAGAACAAAAGAAAGTCAAACAGGTTTAGTGCACCATGAGGGTGAATACATAATGACAAAATTATCATTTTTGGATGAACGAACCCATTAAAGTCAAACATTTCAGCCTGTGACATATATCTGCACCCGGAGTCATGTGAAAACTCGATGTGATGTAAAAATAGCACATTTACAGAGTTCCCACAACTCCACTTTCAGTCATAACAAGGGTTGTGTTTCAATGTTTCATCTTGCACACTCAATATTACAGGAAATTTTGAGCCTACTGTGGCTGTGTGTGTGTGTGTGTGTGTGTGTGTGTGTGTGTGTGTGTCTGCCAGCCCGGATACATATGTTTGAATATGTCTGTTGGGACCTGACATCTAAACTAGTGTTTCCCAAGATTTTCTGTATCATGTATCCACATAGTTTAAGCATGAACTTTGTCTCAGGTGTTTCTCCTAAAAATCCACAAACAGTAGGAGTGTAGAGTTATAAAATTAATATGAACAACACACAGCATATTGTGTGGTGTTGGAAAATGAGGAGAAAATGTGGAGTTCAAATTGAAATCTTGAAGTCATATTGACTTTTGTTTCTTGAGCACAGTTTGAGATATTGTTGAGATCACTTCAGAATCTCTAAGATAATCTTTTCTAATTACTAGTATTATTTTCTCAGAAGAACAGCATTTATTTGAAATACAAATCTTTGTAATGTTATAAATGTCTTTACTGTCACTTTTGATCCATTTAATGCATCTTTGCTGAATAAAGGTATTAAAAAACTTACTGACCCCAAATCTTTGAACGGTATTTTAAACTTTCTTTGGTGCATTTTGCAATCTGTCAAAGCTTAGCTATTTCTTACTTACAGACACACACTCACCCCACACACACCACTAACTATGCAGACAGGAGAAGATGAAAGCAGGAGAGTTCAGAGACCCACAGTCCCGCGGCTGATGTGTTCATGTTGATGACCACCCACCTCGAGTCACTCTTCGACTTAAAACACCTAATTACGAGCAACTGCGCCTTATGTGTGTGAGCCAATATCAACCTCATATTAACGACCAAAGAATCCATCAAAAGTCTTTCATTGCACACCTAAAAATGACGTAGTTTTAAAATAACCAGCCCATCAGGATTTAACAGCTGTTAAAAACTCAAAATCTCTGCCTAGAAAAATAGCTAAAGGCTGGAAAACACTACAAGACTTTTGAAATCTGAACAGATTTGTTAAAAGACTAGAAATCATACACTTGCCGAAAAACTGGACATCATTAAAAAACGACAGACTTTCAAGTTGTTTCAAATACAACAAACACATGCAGAAGCATGTGCCTTGTTGCAAGGAGATGCATGACAAATAACAATAAGTGTTTGTTATATTAATAAGTAAATTGCCCAAAATACCAAACATGTCTGACATCCTCCGACTGTACGGATTCAGTCTGAAGCTGGTTCCATCATACACTACAAGATGTTCTGTGAAATCTGTCGACTCCGACTTTCGTCAACTACTTTTGACTCCACAAGACTGTAAATCTGAGCAAAAGTCATGTATTCCAGCCTTAAGCTGACAATAGCGTCAAAGCATCCTTGTTCCAATTCTTAGGGAAGACAATAAGAGAGAAACCGCATAAAGCTTTGAATACACAGACGTCGACTGTCACAGGGTGTAGCTGAGATAATGCAAGGCCATTGGAGAAAAGGACAAAAATATGGGAGGCGACATCTGACAGATCATCATTACAACACTTCCTTCTCCGTAAAAACACACAGAAAGCAACACATTGATGTGTCATTTTTCTGAAAATGAAAGCGGAAAGCTCTCGCAGTGCTTGTGGACTAAAGTTGGGTGACTTTTAAAGCATCTTTGCCACTCAGATGAGAGTATAATTGTCTCTATGTGTGTACATACACTCCTACAAACATGCCCGAATGGCACAATGCAAGGTGTCACATGTATCTCAGAGAATTAAGCTCCACTTCCTCTCTCAGTGAGAGAAACAAAGCCACTCTTCCTCTTCTGTGTGGATTCAATCCATAGCTATTTATAAACAATGACATGTTCCCCTGCAGCTCCTCCTGAGGAGGATAGGATTGTTTAACACATTGTTTCAGGAACCTGAACATCTGTCTGCGCAAAGCACACGACGCCATGGCGCAGCGTGAGGCAGCGGTGGCCAGACAGTCTGCAGGGATGCAATCAGAAACCTGTTGCCATCTTTTCTCAAACAGTGCATTTTAAAACAAGCTGTTTTGCTCCTCGTGATGCAATAGAAACACTGATGCTGATAAATGAGATCCAAATAGACCAAGACATAACTCCTAAAAAGCAGCGTGTCCTTTTTAAACCATCGTCTGCCCTCCTTGTGGGTAGACTAGGCTTCTTGGCATAGACATAAAGAGTCTGAAATGAAAACATGGCGACATGGAGACCCACTCGGAGGAGCAAAAACCTCAAGCTTGGAATGAGAAGAGGCTCTGGCATGCTTTGTGGGGGGATATACTGTTGTGTTGTGGGCCCACACCTTCAAAAGGGAGCACTAATCACAACATGTGATGAGACACAAGAACAAAGACGAACGTCAGTAGAAAATAACAGCGTGGGAAACCTCTGTGAACTTGAGTTACAGCGATCAAAAGAGCCACCCCCATCCCCAAGCACATAGAAAAACACACATACGCCTACAAACACAACGGCCCGTCATCCACACTGCTGCCACCCCTGTCGGAGGCAAACACAAGGAAGTTCATCCATGCCGTCGAGCTGAAGTTGGTAGCAATAACAACATGAAATCAGCCAAAGAGCTTCCTCTGATTCATGTATGCAGAACCGGTGACAATTCAGCGTGTTGTGCACTGACTGATAAGGATCCAGCTGCGGCGTATCGGCCAGCAGCACACATCAACGTCTGCTAGCTCTCTTCTATTGATCAGTAGCTCTTCCTGAAGCTCTTGTAGCCTCTGTCAAAAGGAGTCAATATATGATGGTTTTCATGTTTGCTTAAATGTGTGAAAAATGTTATTTAATAACTTGTAATTTAGTTCACAGGTGTGCACTCACTAGTTCTTGAATGACAGAATAATATTAATGCTAAATACATTGTTGTTAGTTGCAGAAATACACAAGACTTGAACTGAATTTGAAATTAGTTAGAACATAGACCCAGATATATAATTCAAATTCAGAGGTTATGTATTATGTGGTTATATATTTTTATATTTTATATTTTTATACAATTAATATTTATACATTTTTATCAATATTTTGGGTAAACATGTATGTTAGTTAAAATAGAAAATGAGGTCTATAAATACTATTTATACAAGAATTGGAAAGAAATGTTTTAGATGTAGGCTAATATAGCTTATTTACATTTTAAGTTTTATCAATATGTGTATTTTTTATGAATTTAGATTGTTTATATAAATTTGTATAGTAGTTTTATACAAATGTGTGACATGTATATATATACAGTATATATGTGTGTGTGTGTGTATGTGTGTATGTATGTGTATATATATATAACTTTTTTTTAATTCTGTTTTAATAGTTTTAGATGGAATAAAGAATATTAACATTTTGAATTCTTGTGTTTGTATGAATTTATATTGTTTATTTGTATTTTTACATTTATATATAGGCTTTATTATAAGTATATGTAATTATTAAATTAAAAGAATGCAGTAATATCAAATGTATTTTTACGTGCTTATTGCAAGTGGAAAACCCTGCTGTGTCCTTATTGGTGCATTTAAAGTGACTGGTTGGTTTTTAATTGCAGTGCACCTTTGGGAATGCCGTCAAAGAAGGTACATGTTTGAGTTTCATGGAGCACATTTAGACTTGGTGGCTTCCTTGTACACACTGCACTACTTCGGATGAGTTAGTATTAGATTACAGGTTCACACGCTCACTCGCAGACCGCCCGTCGCCCCAACCAATTGCCCCATTCATTCCAGCGCCGGAGACGACCGTCGCCCCTGATTGGTTATCAGCGTTCTGCTAAGAAACTTTCCCACGGCTAGCGCGTGCTGACAGCCGGCCAGCCACTCCTTTAGCTAGGCTAGACAACACAAGCGCCGGCGGAACCCGGGGGCGGAGCTCCGCACTCACGGACGAACATCCTATTGGCCCTTTGTTAAGCATATTCAAAAAGAGGGGCGGGGCTAAACGGGGACGTTGACAACCGACATGCCACTCAATCTCAGACTTGTTCGTTGATTGGCTGTCCACGTTCTTAGCCACGCCTCTCTTGGCGAGCTGCGGCGTTGAAATGATACCGTGGGAAAGCTTGTCGGTTCATACGGATGAACTTCTGTCTCACCTGACACACGCTGCGGATACGCTCTGTAAGATTATCGAAAAAATGAAGAGAAATCACGACTTTAGCTCCTCAGACAGCGAGCTCGATGAGAATATCGAAGTGGAGAAGGAGAGTGCGGACGAAAATGCGTAAGTTAGCGGTCATTTGTTTAGCTTATTTTAATGAAACGTTGAACTTGCAACAAACTGGAGAAGAAAAGAGCCATAAAATGAAGTGTGCGCCCATTTAGTTTGTATCGCACACAAAATTAAGATTATAATTTCAAATCTGTCATGTCTGACAACATAATTGTGTGGAATATTACTTGGGAAATTAGATGTCGGTCAATATCATATTTGATAAAGAATATCGGGCAATATCATATTTGATAAAGAATATCATATTTACTGTGTTATGCATCTTTTGTTTTTAAAGCAGCGTGAATTCTCCCCTCGGATCAGTGTCTCCAGCCACAACCTCTCAAGTGCAAGCGAGAAAACGTCGCAGAGGGGTAAGAGCATTTTTCATCTGTGAAAAACTCTGGAAAAATGCATCTGTAATGCTGAACAAATGGCTTTACTGTTCTTAAATGACTGTTAATAATGATTTCACAATCTGCTCGGACAGATCATTGAGAAGCGCCGCAGGGACCGGATAAACAACAGTCTGTCTGAGCTGCGCAGGCTGGTGCCCAGCGCGTTTGAAAAGCAGGTGAGTGTCAGTCACTGCACCTGACTCACATCTCACAATCAAATGTCTAGAGTGTGTTTCTTTATTTCTTTCTTGTAAAGTCTCATTACTGGCTGAACTTCTTGGAAAAGGAAATGCTGGCATTAGTTTGCCTCAATCCTGTATTATTTCATTAAAAAAATGTAGAAGCAATTTTGTTTAAAATTATTATTATTATTATAATTATAATTATTATTAATAAAAACTCAATGTGGCATAACCTACATGCAGGAAACCATTTTGTTGTCATGTGACAAGAAACTCCTCAAAATTGAATGATATCAATTTTGTACATGTATATTCAAGGTGCAAAGAAAACATTTGAGTACTGTATAATTGATTGGGACCACTTGACAATTTGAGTTTATAAAATGTTTGGTATGAACGTTTTTCAAAAATGTGTGAAACAAGAACTTGGCATGTGGGTTTTAAAATGGATTAAAAATGAATAAAATAAAAAAACTCTTTATCATCACAAGTATTCTTATTCATCATAGAGCCACACAGCATACATATCTAGTCTTACCTCATAACTCAACACGTGTGTTCTTGTTCTCAGGGCTCTGCTAAACTAGAAAAAGCAGAAATTTTACAGATGACCGTAGACCATTTAAAGATGCTTCATGCAGCTGGAGGAAAAGGTACGATTTTTATAACTAGCACTTATTTGAAAGAAAACAAAGAGTATAAATTTGATTAATAAACAAAAAAAATTTCACTACTTTAACGTACATTAACTGATGGTCTATTATGCATTATAATATTTCCTAATGACTTATGAACAATAAAAGTTATTATAAAGTCTCACCAAAACATCCGATTTAAAATCTTGCTAGGTTTAACCTAGGTTGCAACCTTGCATTATGAGATCATCCAATGTTTTGGAATCTGCTCAAGGAAATTCACGCAGTGAAAATAATTACTAACCCCTGCACGACCGAAACAGGACGAACTAGATGTGTAAAGTGTCTTTTAATCTCAGTTGTTTATCTAGCATCATTTCAGTTTCACTCTCAGCCACTCCCAGTGAGAACTGCAGTGTTTCCTGTCATAAGCTGTAATCATTTTCAGATCAAGTCGGTCAACAGCTCTCGTTCTCTCTCACACAGGTTACTTTGATGCTCATGCGCTGGCCATGGATTACCGTGGGTTGGGTTTCCGCGAGTGTCTGGCAGAGACGGCACGTTACCTCAGTATCATCGAGGGCCTGGACAACACCGACCCCCTCCGCATCCGCCTGGTTTCGCACCTGAACAGCTACGCCTCCCAGAGAGAAGCTCATTCGAGTTTGGGCCACTTGGCGTGGGGCTCTGTGTTTGGGACGCCGCCCGGACACCTGGCTCACCATCTCCTCCTGCAGCAGCCACGCAGCACCAGCAGCCCTCCATCCTCCAGTTCTTCATCGCCCTCCTCCTCATCTCCATCCGCCTCCTCCACAGAGCCGCACACCCCCAGCAGGCTGACTGGCACGGTGATTACTGAGGCAGGGCAGACAGGACCGCTGCGGGTGCCGCCCAGTACCTCCCTGCACCCTGGGCTCACACCACCTACCACATCCAAGCTTTCGCCACCCCTCCTGACGTCACTTTCAAGCCTGTCAGCGTTTCCCATCCCGCTGAGCGCATTTCCCCTGCTGTCCCCGAGCTCGCTGGGCCACGCAGCTCCCTCCAGCAGCCTGGGGAAGCCCTACAGGCCTTGGAGCATGGAAATAGGGGCCTTCTGAACACAAAAACATGAACGCTGTGAACAGACAGTCAGTTAGAAATGACTTATTTTCTGTAACATCTGACTTGAAGAGATGGACAGAAGACTTGTACAAAGGGAAAAAGCGAATACAGATCCGGTGTACTTATTCCAATTACCCTGTCTTTTAAAACTGTCCTGTCTCGGTTTGAGGAGAGATGAGTTCTGGAGATGGTCGGGTTCTCGCACATCATTTTTGAGCAAATCAAAGTCTAGTTCTTTTTTCCCTCAGTGGAGCAAGGTATGCTAATAAAGAGAGAAAGAGGTAATTTGGAGCAAAAGCAGATGAGATGCATCACTGAATGGGTGTTAATGGAGTTAAACTGAAACCAGATGTCCATTTAAAGGGACAGTTCACTCCTTCAGGTAAAGCAAATGATGACAGATTTTTATTTTTATTTTTAGATGAACTATCCCTTTAATTATGTTAAAGATGGTAAAGGAGTGCTTTGATCACATGAAACATATATTTGCATCCTAAATCATCTCCTTCAGAATAAAAGGCAGGATTTGTAAGAGAATGAAATCAGACTTATTTTTTGAGGAAATCTGTTCAGCGTTTCCATGAAATTGAAATACTATGCAATGAAGTTGACATTGATTTTTGCAGTTTTCCCTCTGCAAATGTATATGAAACCTATGCAACTGAATCTGTATTAGTCAGCTGAACATGAGTACTTTATTTTTATAAAGATTTTAAGTCATTTTGGTCAGTGACCTGCCTCTGCAAATGTATATGAAACCTATGCAACTGAATCTGTATTAGTCAGCTGAACATGATGAGTACTTTATTTTTATAAAGATTTTAAGTCATTTTGGTCAGTGACCTGTGGTGTGTGTTTATTTGTTTAAAATGTAATGAATTTGTTGTTTGCAGGGACAGACCACTGTTAAACCTTTACAGAGACAATCTAGATAGACAATCTCTCAAAACTGCACTAATTGAATTGTAGCAAAGGCACTCTTGGGTTTGTTCGTAGTAGAGTTGTTTGCTCACATGCATATGTTCCCCCTTCATGCAACAAATCATCTCTCTCTCTCTTTTAGTTAACTGTACTTGAGGAGTGTTTTGGAAAACCAGATCGTTTTGTGGTAATTGGGAATTTGCACTGGCAAATCAGATGAGACTAGGGGAATAGATAGTACTGGAAGAGATGGTGTGGTACTGTGCCTGTCCCTCACTAACCTGTGTGATTTTCCTGTAATAAAATGATAAGTGTAGCTAATAACCCTAGACTTGTGTGTTCATGTCCTGTTTTTATTTTTTGACATTGTCATTGATACATTTAAGCAAATGCGAATATAGTGGTACCATAACACTTATCAGTCAATAATAGAGATCTTTTACAAGTAATAAAAATGTTAAATGTAATTTTTAAACAACTAATGAAAAGAAAAACAAATGTTCATACTGTTCATTAAAATTTTTAATGCATAGATGTAGTCCAGCATTTAATATTCATAAATGCAGCATTTAAAATGCATTTAAAATGTTTTTATTTAAAATTGCTGCATTTTTGACAAATCTCAAAATGAATATCTATTTTTCATACTGTACATTTTACTGTCGTGATGCATAAAATCAAATGCAGTATCTAAAATTATTGGTGTTTTTGTGTTTTATTTTTTACTTATTTGACATTTATTTAGGTAAAAAATGTATTTAATTTTATAATGAATATAATTATAGAGTAATTTTAATATTATTCAGTTTTTTTTATTATTATTGGCCATTACATAAAAATAATTATCAGCTTATTTGCATCACCCAGAAATTAAAAATAGATGCATTTTTGATAAGTCTCAAAATTAATATCAATTTTTTTTATACTGTACATTATAATGTTGTGATGCATAAATTCAATTAATTTTAAATGATTGGTTTTAGTTTATTGTGTTTAATGTTTTATTAATTTGAAATTAATTTATGTAAAAAATATTTAATTTCACAATTAATTATAATATATTTATATATAATATATTTATATAATATATAATATATTTAATTAATTATAATATAATTTTAACGATTGGCCATTTTTAATTATTGGCCATTGCATAACAATTATTATCGTCTTATTGGCATAAGCCAGAAATTTAAAGCTGGTTTGTGTATATCCCAATCAAAATGATTACACATTTTTTGTTACAAAATGACAGACATGTAAATTAAAATGTTGCTAGGGCAAACCTCACAGCCTGAGAACTTTATATGTAAACAGTCAAAGACAACTACATTCATGATTTTATTGTCCAGAATTGTTGGTGTGTTTGAAATGTTCCAGTCACCCTCGCTCTTCACAGGTGGATATACACAAATAAGCCTTACATGTGATTTAATGCTTTGGGGATGAATAGTTCATTTCATGCCAGCGAAATGAGGCACTGCACATTTCTATAGGGCTTGAACCAGTGCCTGTATGCATGTGTTTTAAACTGATATCAAACATGGCCCAGGGCCCTCCCTGTGGCCTCTCTATGTATCCAGGAAGCCATTAACAGCCAAGGGATATCCTGGACAATGGCAGCCTGGCTGGCCTGGACTGCAGGGAGGAAAGAGAGAGGTATAGAGAGAGAAGAGAAGGAACGAGAGAGATGGAAAAGTGGGAGGAGAGGGCCGCACAGTGCAGCTTTGTCCCAAAGCAATCACAGCATCTCACTGAGCTCCTGGTGTGGTGCACTCCCACGCCACCACGGGTACTGTGACTGCCAGCCAAAGCCGTAAAACAGATTCCCACCTACACACAGCACTCTGCCAACACAACTCTTTATTTCTCTAGCTACTGTTGAATCTATTTTAGAGGCTTTTATCGCAAGTTTTTCCACTCATTCCCCCCCCAGAGGTGATGGTTGGATTTCCTTAACCTGAAATATTAAGGAGATAATGTAGCAGTAATGGCCAGGTCTGGAATAGCATACTACCTATACTATTTATGCAGTATGCAAATTGTCTGCATGCATAAAATAGTGGATGACCTACTACATTTGTCAAAATGTGCAGTATGCAACACAGCATACAGTGCTAGGTACTACTATATCCCAAAATTCAACATGAATGGTCCAGAAATAATTCACAAATTTTCTCATGACTCGTTATTTGTTTGAAGCTTTTACACAAAACTGATTGCAAAATTAAGTATGTCCAAGACTCACTGAATTAAACACAGGTATTGTCACATAATTAGGTCAAGCAAAGACAATGTATGTATATGCATATATTTTCATATCCGTTTCATATATTTAAAAAAACTAAAATAACATAAAAGGCTATATATGCTGTGCATATGCAGTAATTCTGCACAACTACTACTAAACTACTGTACTATCTATCAATAACTAAGGCCATGTTTGAAATCGAATACTAACTTAGTACTAATTCATGTTTTCTTGCAAAGTCATGTGTTGCCATCTGTTGGTAAACTAGGGTATTACACCAAGTAGTTTCACACATGGTTATGTTTATTCGCTTTTTGTGGCCTACATCAGTGGTTCTCAAACCTCTCCATGAAGTACCCCCAGCCCTGCACATTTTGTATGTCTCCCTCATCTATCACACCTGATTCAACTCATCAGCTCATTAGTGGAGACTGCAAGACCCGAAGTGGGTGTGTCAGATATAGGGAGACATGCAAAATGTGCAGTACTGGGGGTACTTCATGGAGAGGTTTGAAAACCACTGGCCTACAGCATAGCTGTTAAACTTGAAGTGGAATTATGTGTTTATGTTAATGTATGTTGTATGAAATAAAAATGGAGCCAAAGACAGATACTCTCATTTCAAGAACCCCAAGCCTTTATTTACCACAGCTTATGCTCTCAAAGTTACATGTGTGAAGGGAATAAAACACACAGCTGGAAGAGAAAGATTAGGGTGGGCAGGTTTGTGACATTAAAGCCACTTTGCACATGGCACATGGTAACACCGTCCACCCACACTGCTCTTGACACACACACATTTACACACGGCATCCATTTTTATCACCTGAAATCCCCTAAATCTTTGAAGAATCAGAATCGAGAACTTAAAGCGATTCTCAGGAATTTAAGGTTAACTTGATGCTACGCGTCAGCAACAATGCAACCCAGACTATGGTCAAACACGGGTCGAGAGACGTCACATGACTTCGGTGTGGCTCAAACCACAGCTCCTCTTAAGCAACGTGTCATTTTGTACTGAAATCATGCTGACTGGGTTCATATAAGTGTGTGTGTCTGTGTGTTGTGACTATATACCAGATGAATGTATGAAGAAAGAGCTAAAGATTGTTGTAAATGCAATGATAGTGACCGGTTAAAGCTGTGTGTACTGTACTGTGACGGCTTTTACTCTCTCCACATGGACATAAGAGACACTAAAATGATTGTTGGGTTTAGAGAAGACATTGCTAGCCAGCAAACTCACAAACACTAAAGCCTCGCACAAGAGAAACTGTAGCAGATCTGATAGAGAGAGAGAGCGAGAGAGAGGAAACAAGTACATCCACTAAAAGAGAAAGATTCAGAGAGAAACTTATAAAATGGCACACCGCAATACTTTTAATTATCTCATATAAAACAAATTGGAAGTATTTACAAAAAACCACACCCACTTTGACTGGTTTCAAATTGATCAAAAACATTAGTTTTTTCTGGAGTTTTTTTCCTTTTGTCTTCAGGACTATATCAGGGAGGATGCTGTTGGTAAGGGCGGCAGGGTCGATTCCCTTCGTCTGGGCGGGTCAGGGTAGGGGTGCCAGAGGCTCTTTTCTACATGGTGCAGAGGTGTCAGGGTGAGAGGGGGTCTCTCTGAGGACGGGAGCTCGCAGGTAAGGGGAGGGGGGTGTTGTGGGGTGATGGGACAGTGGGTCTAGAGAGACGTGCTCATGCTGTCAACTCTTCCCTCAGCTCTTTGTTTCTGCGCACCTCCTGAGCGTGCTTCTCCTAAAAGCAAATAGAGAAATAATACACCAAATTAACATAAACATTACAGTTTATAATTTAAAGATGATATGCTGTTTTAAAATGCTTTTGGTAGCACTAGTGTCCTTTACAATGCAATGCTTTTATTGAACTGTAGCGCCCTCTTGTGACAGAAAATCAGATTAGATTTTTATTTATTTATTTTATTGATTGATTGATTGATTGGATGAAGAAAATTATGCCATGATTTTTTATTTTTTTGCTTGTTTTATCTTGTAAAAATCACAATGGCAGATAACTTTTCACGGTTACAGCATGCCAGTTTCTCAAGAAGTTTTTTTAAATCGATGGTATTGTACATGTCGGTAGCATAAAAATAGTGTGGGATAAATTATGCATTTAATTGTAATATTTGTGTGTTTTTTTTTAATTCAAAATAAATGCTGTTCTTTTGAACTTTCTATTCATCAAAGTATCCTGAAAAAAATGTATCACTGTTTTCACATAAAATATTAAACAGCACAACTGTTTTCAACATTTATGATAATAAGAAATGTTTCTTGAGCAACAAATCAGCATATTAGAATGATTTCTGATGGATCTTGTGACACTGAAGACTGGAGTAATGATGCTGAAAATTCAGCATCAAAGGAACAAATTACATTTTAAAATGCATTGAATAAAGAAATAAGTTTATTTCAATTGTAATAATATATTACAATATCACCCTGTTTTGTACTGTTTTGACTGTATTTTTGATTAAATAAATGCAGCATAAGAGACTAATATGTACCTTCTCATGCAGTCGTTCCAGCATTGCTGCAATGTGGGTGTCGCGGTTCTCCTTGATCTGCTCCATCTTCATGATGAGTTTCTCCTCTGCCATCCTACTGAAGTTGCTGTTCTCCTCCATGGCTTTCAGCAGGACGTCCCGCTCATGCTCACGTTTCTCAGCCAGGGCCCTCAGGACTTGAGCCTCCTGGGACTGGAGAGGAAGAGTGGGGCAGAGTCATAGAAATCAACTTTTTATCTATTCACATTACATAAAAGTGTAAAAACTTAAAATAATAAAAATAAAATGGCAAACATCAAACATAAGTTATATACTCAGATATAATACAAATGAATGGGTAACTCACTCTCCTCCTGTCCTCTGCTGCCTCCAGCTTCTTCTGGATGTCCTCCAGGGACATGTCCCTCTTTTTGGGAGGTGTAGTGATGCTGTAGGAGCCATCAGCCGTGGGAGAGGGTGGCTTCAGGATGACCTCAAAGGCCTGGCCAGAAGCCCGCTTGTTAATGGGCTTAACCTCCATGTCTAAAGACACAAGACATAAAGTGAAATAAATGCAGTGTAGAAACTGCAGTATGTCAGGCAGCAAATATTCATCTACACATTGGTGGAGTTTGAGCATCCAGATCCATGCAATAAAATGCACCAACTGCCTTCAGCTCATGAAATGAGCTCGCATAACTTATACAGCCATTCTGAACATTTATCAGACATTTATTGATCTATATTAGCTGTTAAGATAATAAATGTGTAGTATTGCTGGTCCACATACAGGCCAATAAAAAGTTATATTATGAAGATCAGACAGAATGAGCACTATAAAGCAAAGCATATTATTGTACATTCCTTATACACAACTTCTCATTACTGGTATTATATTTTCATTTCCTACCTTCAAACTCACCCATGATGTTCTTGCGTGCCTCTGGGTAGAGACAGGAGCAGATGAGGGAGACGAGGGACAGCTCCTTCATCTTCTCTTTGTATGCTGCAGGGAGACACATCAAATAAAGTATTGACCCAGATTCTCTCTCACTGTTTTGAATGAACGATGAATGATTTTTTGAAACTGCATCGTTAAAGGGATAGTTCACCCAAAAATGAAAATGTGATGTTTATCTGCTTACCCCCAGGGCATCCAAGATGTAGGTGACTTTGTTTCTTCAGTAGAGCACAAACGGAGATTTTTAACTCCAGCCGTTGCAGTCTATCAATCGTATAATGCATGGCAATGGTAACAAAATCTATGAGAGTAAAAAAAACATGCACAGACAAATCCAAATTAAACCCTGCGTGTGTCTCGTGACGACACATTGATGTCCTAAGACATGAAATGATCGGTTAGTGCGAGAAACCGAACAGTATTTATATCATATTTTACCTCTAATATACCACTATGTCCAACTGCTTTGAGCGCGCACAGGCATCCGGTGCATGAGGTGTGTTTCTGAGCCTGCTCGCCTGAAGTTATGGTTGATTGCTCTTCGGCTGGATATCAACACACCCATTAACGTAAACTACGCCAGAGCGCGTACACACCTCACGCACCGGATGCCGTGCACGCGTTCAAAGCGGTTGGACATAGTGGTGTATTAGAGGTAAAATATGATATAAATACTGTTTGGTTTCTGCCGATCGTTTCGTGTCTTAGGACATCAATGTGTCGTCACAAGACACGCAGGGTTTAATTTGGATTTGTCTGTGCATGTTTTTTTTACTCTCATAGATTTTGTTACCATTGCCATGCATTATACGACTGATAGACTGCAACGGCTGGAGTTAAAAATCATAATTTGTGTTCTACTAAAGAAACAATGTCACCTACATTGTGGATGCCCTGGGGGCAAGCAGATAAACATCAAATTTTCATTTTTGGGTGAACTATCCCTTTAATGTCGCAGAAAAGAACCCAAATCATCTAGGTATTAGACCAGGGGTACACTGACTAAAATTTTTGTAGTGAGACTAATGTAAAACATAACATTTTAGCAGAACAAGAAGTGAGAAAAATATGAAATATGTAGCTAAAGAATGATTGGAATATATTTAGAATTAAAATTTATATTTAAATTAATATTTAGAATATATTTAGAATTTGAATTTAAATTAAAACTACATTTTATATATATATATATATATATATATATATATGTATATATATGTATATATATATATATATAAGAAATGCAAATGAAAACTACTTTAAAATTATTATTAGTATTATTATTACACATATAAATTATTCTACATATTATGGTATAGATAGATTGAAAGCTATATATATATATATATATATATGTGTGTGTGTGTGTGTGTGTGTGAATTCATATATTTTATAAATACATATATTAATGTTTGATATAATTATGATATTATTATTATTATTAAGTAGTAGAGGGTCTCTGTTTTGGCTTAGAGTCTGGGGGGGGGGGGTCTCAACAGCAAGTCTCAACAGCACTCTGTCTATGTTTTCTTTTGAGCTTTCTAATGAAAAACCAGCAGACGTGTCTTCACATACTCTGGTTTCCTACAAGACAATGTTCACCACAAGCTCCACCATCCCCCACCACCCAGCCTTTAGTGTTACATTATTTATTGGAATCCATTTTTACTCCGACTACTGAGGGTGTGTGTGCTGGGAGTGAGTCGGCAAGACCAGAGAAAACCCAAGGCCAGACAAGGCCAGATGGTGGTTTATGACGGCTACATTGATCCTACCACAATCATTCCTCATCCCCAAATTCAGAATAATTTTTCTTTTTCAGCATTAAATGCTTACGGGCAAACACACCTAAATCATACAAACATCAGTGATGGCAGATGCTAAATGAAGAACATTAATGTATCAGATTTTTTTTAACACACAAGGCAGCATTTATCAAGGCCAGTGCACTGTGTTGATGTTATCAAACAGTGAATGCTTGAGGTTTTTTTCAGCTAGATTTCAAACTGCTTTTATCCTTTCCAGCATCAACCTACTTTCTTCACTCTCTGCCCAGAGGAGCCTGGAAAAATCTGATCAACTCCTTCTTGCTCCCTGACGAGGTTATCAATCCCTCACAAACAGAGGATGGAGAAAACCGGGAAGGGAAGAAATGAGAATTTTGGTGAAGGGGCTTTAATTAGTAATTACCTGAGCAAGCCATTTCTTCCGGTAAATTGAGGGGATGGCGATGGAGGTTTGGTGCTGTGATATTGAGTGCAGGGCCGTTTCTAGGCATAGGCGAGCTAGGCGGTCGCCTAGGGCGCCACCAGCTGAAGGGGCGACAATGTGCGCACGTACTGACACTTTTAGCAGGGTTGTGATAAAGAGTGGCACGGTCACCCTGAAATATGACTGCCGCCCCCACTGGATCCCCCAACATTATTGGGCTAGAGTATTCTCAATATGACGATGCCTGTTTGCCACTAGATCAGAGTGCTGTCAATTGCTGCCTGATTGTTGCATGCAAAGTTTGCATTTGGAGCGCTCAACAATGCCGTTAGATCAGCGGGCTCTGTCAGTGTTTTGGCAAGGTAACACTTTTTTTGCCATGCAATAAAGCTAAGTTCAAAGGCCAATTTAAAATATTGGTACAGTAAATAAAGTGCACAAAATCAGTATTTTGTTCAGGCAGTATTTGTGGCACTTTTGTGGCAGATTTGTCCAAAAGGTGTGCGTTTTTTGCGCCAATGCATTGTTAAAGGATCAGCGTGTCATGTAATATTCCCGTATAAACTTTAACATCCAATTAAAAAATATTTGTATAGTAAAATTCACTAATTCACGAGATCAATACATCCTTTATTAGACCACTTTGTCGAGTTAAATGCATCCTTACGGAGGTGTCGAAATGCTGAAACAATTCATTACCTTCCAACAGCACTTAGTGAGAGCAGCATCATAGAGGGCAGAGCGTCACGTTATTTAAAGGGGGCGTTAACGAGTAACAAATGATTAAGTTGCTGCATTGGTTACTTTTATGCCACTGATAAAGCTTTTATATGTAGTTTGGGGTAACAAAGGGGTTTCATAGGTTTGACTGAAATAATAATGCAATAACTGACACTTTAAATCAATGTTTCAAGAAACAACAACAAGAAAATTGAACAAAAAACAGATAAAGACAAAAAAGTAGCCATTGATAATATCTAAACAATATGTAGTAGTATAGTATATAGTATCCTAATCAAAATGTAATTAAATTAATTTAGGTGTAAATTATATGCAATGTCTTAGCCACTAGGGATTGTTACATAGGGCTATACAGGCATCTAGTGGCAACACAATGATATTACAGATACTAAATTGTGCAAAATGTTAATCTTAACAGTAAATTTACAAATAATGCATTCAGATTTGTGGAATCAATAGGGATTTCGCCTAGGACGTCAAATTGGATAGAAACAGCCCTGATTGAGTGTTCCCAGACCTCGTAAGCATTTCTCTCCTGCTGTCTAGTCAGAGTGAGATAAGGACGATAGACAGCTCACTGAAGCAAGTAATTCAGGTCAGCCGGCTGGTGAGCAGGTGAAAAAGATCTCACACACGACTGCATCTGTATGTGTGCAAAACTGTGATCTAATCAAGCATTTTTGCTGTAAAATATCAAAAATATCAGAGGGTTTGCCTGCAGACCACACCCTTGGCTTGAAATGTAGATAGTGTGGCAACTGGTCAAAAAATACATTGTATGTTTGATGTATAAATCACTTAATATAAAAATTTATATTTTATATATAGATATACAGTATATGTGTGTGTGTATGTGTGTATGTGTGTGTGTGTGTATTGCATATAAGTCTATTTAAGATAATCTAATATTAAATTTACAAATAATATATACATTTAATTTACTTAAAATTTTTACATTAAGTAAATTTTCATGACTGATTCTTCTATATCATACTTTCAAGCACAGGTTACATATATATTATACATACTATTATAAAATAAACATAATATTACATTATTTTATAAGTATACATTCTCTCTATCTCTCCCCCTCTCTAGTTTATTTATACATTTTAACATATTATTCATTTTTACATTAAGCAATCCTAATTCTCTGTGCTTTATTCTGACTGATTCTACTATCATGCACAACAGTGATACAGACCATGTCTTGCACCATCACTAAATATGAAGCAGAATAAAAACACACATTGCTCAAAAATTGCCATCAGGCTCTACAAGCAAAAAGTCCTTTGTGTGGTTTGTTTGATAATACATCAGCATGCCCACACTGGAAATCAATAATGGCCCCTCCCACCCATAGCCGTAGCCAGGGTTTGACAATTAGTGAGGTCTTGGGTGGGGTTAAGAATTGTGCAATAATAACCCCTACAAATACAACTCATTATATACACTAACACAGGGGTGGCGAATGTCGGTCCTGGAGAGCTGCAGCCCTGCAGAGTTTTGCTTCAATCCTAATCAAACACACCTGAACACGCTAATCAAGGTCTGAAGGGTTACTAGGAAGCTACAGGCAGGTGAGTTTTAATTAGGGTTGGAGCTGAACTCTGCAGGGCTGCGGCTCTCCAGGACCGGAGTTCGCCACCCCTGCACTAACACTTTAGAGACAGACATGTAGATGTTTGTGAAAGATGTTTTATCTGTTTTGGAGGGAACATTGTTCCAAAATTATACTATATTTATTGCATCAAAATTTTTTATATTTTACTATAGGTTAGGGGTGGATAATTTTATCAGTTGTTTATTATTCATGCATCAATACATATTACTTTTATAGTTTTCATTAATAACCATTGCTATACAATAACTTTGTCTAGTGCTCTTATGAATGTTTTTAGCATGACTGTGAAAATGTAACTACTATACTGAAAGAAATAAAATAGACTTCTTCATGGCTAGTGTTTGCATATTTCATAGCTTACTACTGTTAAATGCTACTGTTTTATAAATATATATATATATATATATATATATTTATTTTTTTTTTTTTTCTTTTGCGTTTGCCTTACCAAATGTGGTATCCTGTCAGCAATAACCTGTCCGTGGGCTTTTTTAATTACTGTCAGTTTAAGTGCCGGCGATCAGTGTTGCCAGATATTGCTATGAAAACAAATAAAATTCGTAAAATAAATAATAACATTTAAAAAAAAACATTATTTCAAATCCTTTGCAAATAAGATAAGATGAATTTATCGCTAAACCTAAACTACAACTTACCACTTTGTTACCTTTCTAAAGTGTCAAATTAAGTGAAGTAAATTAAGTCAAATAAAAAAAAAGACGAGTCCAAAGACGCTTAATCGCTTATAATAGCTGGATCTGCCCGCGCCCTCACCAAAGAGTATAGAAGCCCAATATAAGTTCTTTGCCCTCACTCACAACTCTCTCAAGCCTCCTTCACTCCACCAGCATCTGGCAGCAATCATTTTCATACCACGGACGCTAAACATTCTTGCAAACTGTCTAAACATGCAGACACTCATATGAGGAGTTTTAAGTAGCAATTCATCTTGTCATTCAGAGAACAAATTTTATTTCTAAACATGAAAAATTTACCGAGGTCTGGACCTCGGTGACCTCATAGCTGGCTACGGGCATGTTCCCACCTCCCCCTCTCTCTCTCACACACACACACACACATCCTCAGTCCATTGCAGCTGCATGGGCATATGCCCCTCCAGATGAGCTCTCAGTGTTCAGTAAATATCATCCGTTCACACTAAAACCACTTTACTTCATTTTAACCAGTAAAACTGACTTATATTCATATGAAACTTTTCAGTAAAAATGAGTTTTTAAGGCTATATATATATATATATATATATATATATATATATATATATTATTATATTAGTATAATGTCATATAATTGACATTAAAGCCTAAACATATCATTAATCTTAAAACGCAATGCCCGCACCCCACTGTTGTACAGCATTGCTGAATGTGTATATTTGAACTTCCTGTTAGGTTAACGATTAATGGGGCTTGATTGCATTAATACCGCCTTCATATATCCAGTAATCAGTAAACCTCACGTAATTGAGGTTACGTGAGGATATCTATAAAGTATATAGGACAAAGACAGGCACCTGGAAGCTCTGGTTTGATATATGATATGCATTTCTGACAACGATATTGTTGCCAATTATCCAATCATTAATTAAAATGCTAAATTAAGAGTCTAATTAAATAAGCCATGCTTTTAGATGAGACATAATGAGAGAGCTGATTATGCATAGATTAAGACCTAATTTTCTTATTTTGAGGTATATATAGTGCTGACAAACACACCAAGGTCTTTCTGCACTGTCAGCCACTGTCCACCAGTGCCCTACCCTGCAGGTGTCTCATAAAGATGCGATAAAGACGCACACCTTGTATATGGTATGCCCCAGTTTGGCAGTCTACAACATAATCCAGAATCACAACAGCACTGAGACATGCTTACTGGCGAGACGACTTGAGTCCTGACACACATTTAAAACAGCAATCATCTGATACTGCAGTCTTCCTCTCATATAGTGCTAGAAATGGTGTGAACGAAAGGATGCACACGCAAATCCACAATTACACCTTAAAAACCCATGTTTAATGAGCAAGGAGTTTATAAATTACTATTATTATGAATTTTGATAAGACGGAATTTTGTCTATATAATACACATACCCACAATAATAATAATTAAAAAAAAGCTTTTTCAAACACCCTGATTCATTAACTACCATTGCTGTATTTCCCTATTTTGGCATTGTTTGGCAAAAAATAAACCAGCCACACCTTGCTCATTTTATAGAAAGGATAGAACTATCATGTATGGAGGATGTCAAACGGTTTAAACTGTTCTGAGTCAGGTATTGCAAGGCTTCACAGGGTTTTCTGAAGGCTGAAACACAGAGCTGGATCTTGGGTGGGGTCCTTCTGCATTTTGCTGGAGATGCGTGAGCCGGCAGGTGCACTGTCACCGTAAGAAAATCAGTTTAAGGTTTTTAAAGCATGTTCCAGTGTATTTCAAGAGGTATGCAGTATAATGGCACCATTTAATGCTTTTTCCTCATTTATAAAGTCCCCCTTTTTCTAAGCAAAAGTGAGTAGGCAGCCTGGGTGCACACAAAATGCACAGCCATATTTGAAAATAAAACAGCATGGGGCGGAAGGAGAAAGCAGATTTATATATCTGAATATATAGCTAAAATATATTTATTTCCCATCTAACGGACTTCTTTTTTTCCTGCATCAGGGTCTATTGTGCGCGCGACAGCATCAAAGAGACACGGAACAGCGAACAAAATGAAGGAAGGTTTGTCTTACCGATCGCAGTTTTGGCCATGGCTGGGGTTGTTGCGGTGACTGGTGCGTCTCAGGTCTGTTCGGTGGCGAGGAACCGGTTCACGCTAAAAAGGCACTGAGTCAGCAGAACGGCGCTCTGAGGAAAAGGGTGCGCGAGAGAGAGTAGCTTGGGGAATGGTGAGCTCGTGTGTGTTCAGTCAGATTGGCTGCTGTTGTCCCTTCACGCGCAGTTCCAAGTGAACGGCTGTCGCGCGCCCGATCTCATGTACAGGAGGCTGTCAACGGTGAGGAGCTTACAAGGTGACTAATTGTGTATTCCTCCTTTTTCAGCAGTGGTGCAACCCGTTCATGCACAGCTCCCATTGATTTATAATCATTTTATATGGTAGGCTACATCAGAAGACGGTGGAAGCGCTGGTATCATTGTATACAGTAAACTACATGAAGCACGAATATCTTTTATGAATTATTTTATCTGAATAGCTAGCTGTCTGTGATCACTGCATCAACTGCATGAAGCTCCATCTTCCTTCTATTAATAGCATTCATAATTCGTATATAAACAATTCGTGTATATATAATACGTTGCGCACTTTTTTTTAATAATTCATTTTACATACATTTGGGAAGACATGGTGGTAGCTACAGTAAGAATGCCAAAGCAGCACTGGGACACTGAGTGCCCCTCCCAGCACTATCAAGGGTCCCATGAGATTAAATGGCTGTCTTGATGCCTTCGTGTGCATCAAATGTATCTCAATATTTGTCAATAAATGGCTGTCTTATGCATGATGCCTTTATGTGCATCAAATGTCAATATTTGTCAATATTGTTTTAGCTATTGGTAAATTATTTAATTAAAATTATTACAATGGCTTTAGAACATTTTGAAATATGTTTAGCAATAGTTAATGACTTGATTAATAATAAATAAATAAAATACAAAATAAAATAAAAATTAATAAATTTAGCAGCAGACAGGACCTTGATAGCATGTAGCTGAAGATAACCTAAATACGTGCCAAAGTAATTCTTGGTGTAGTACAGCTATAAGTGCATAAATGAATACAAAATTATGAAATTCTTCTTTATCTATAATAAATATCCCCATGTAGTCCCATTTAGCCATGATTTATCACTACATGAACATGCACATCCAGTTCCCCTTAGAAATGTCCATTGCAAGATGCAAGCATCAATTATGAAGGAAGCAAAGACTGCACAATAAATAATAAAAGTTCTGGTGTCTGAACAAAGTGGGTTAGAAATTGCACAGCAGTACATGAAGGATAGCATGAGTTAGCATTACTAGACAAAGGAGACCTCTGTATTATTTTACATTGTAGCTAGATTAAATAGGACTTGTTTACATTTCAGAGGCAAACAATCCTGCAATCTCTTGATTGAAATAATAATACAATATTATTTTCATGTTTTATTTATTATATCTTTTCATGCTCCTAAACTGAAGCCTAAACTAAAGCCTAAACCTTGTACTGATAGGCAATCAGTACAAGGTTTAGGCTTCAGTTTATTGTATCAGTGATAGCTTACTATCAGACATGTCAGCTCAGGGTCATGCCTAAAGATTCACGATCAGAGGCTGCACTGCATTATCATTTTCAACCACATGGCGGCATTAGATCCTCAATTAAGGAAACATCAGAGCCTATTATAACCAAGTGCAAGGCTTTATTTACAACATTTCATCAGAAATGTTTTTTCTAAGATAAGACAAAATGGTATGTATGTTCAGAGGACAAATTGGTTTATGAGTGCAGCACTAATCTTACAGCTGCTGTTGGCTATGCTGAATTACTTAAACGTTTAAAAGGACAAAGCCAATGAACCAGATATCTGAAGTCATTTATTAACCAAAAGCGTGTCCATAATGATTTTAAAATGAGTTTCAGTTATGCTTGAATAACACTTCTGTATAAACGCTGCATAGTTTTCAGATATGGTCATTGGGAAATTTTAAAATAAAGAGCAGCGAGAGGATTACTGTAAATGTGAGAAATAGTTTCAGTAAAGTTCATGGTTACTCTTTAACTAAGAGACCTGAGCCAAACTGAGGCTCTATTATGTTTCCAGCATAGCAATGATCAAGAATGCATTGTACTCACAACACAAATAAGCAGGGAAAGCAACAGCTTTGAATAAATTAATCCTACACAAATCTTTTAAAACCAGTTGCTTAGTTCATGAAAAAGTTCACACTGTAACATTTGACAGCACCTTATTTCTGCTTTAGCTAGGCTGTTTAGAATAGAAATGACTTGCCTTATTGAACAGCTGAGTGAGCAGAAGCACAAACTCACATCAATAATAAACTCGCTGTGAATTTCAAGAAGTTATATCCTTGTGCACTTTCTATAAATACAGTAAGTGCAAACTTTGTTGCCCAATTAAAAAAAATACAAAAATAAAAACCTTTAAACTGCAGATTTTGTGTTGTGGTGACTAAATTTAATAAACTATTATTAACATACCATGAAATGTTAAAAATGTAAACATTGTTTTAAACCTACCACCACCACCCAAATGGTGATTTTGACTATCTGAAACTAACAATAAAAAATAAAAACAATGATATGACTTATAAAGTCATATAACTGTTACAAACAATATAGTTACAAAAACAGTCGGTTATGTCTGTGAAGGTAAACAGCTGGGAAATAAATCGCTTGTTTATTTTAGATCTGTGTGGCAGCAGCAATATACAGTAATTACATCAATAAATCCACTGCTCTGTTGTCTCCTCTGAGGCTGGGACTCTAAATAGTGTTCTGTGCTCGTCTGTGCAGCCAAAGGCAGAACAGTTAGCATGTTTTGCTCAAACTTTCGCCATGGCATCAGAGCAGGTACACCGTTGTGGCTTGTGAAATCAAAATGACGGTGCTTCGAGTGGAAGTTTACAGATTAAGGGGCGGTAATATTATAATAAGATCCCTTTGCCACGTCACCAAGGGAGCAAAATCAGACACGCTGGTTTTCTCAGACGCTTGCAGAAACAAGCTTACCAAAACAAAGTTACTGGGTTAATCTTTTTCACGTTTCCTTGGTTGGTAGATGCACCGGAGACCTGATTACAGAACTTAAAACCTGGAAAAGTCCGATTTTCATGATATGTCACCTTTAAAGTCTGTTTTTAATAAAAACAGAAAATCAATGCTTACTTTATTGCCAAAAATTATAGACACTGTGCACATTTTGTTAAAGTACAAACTCAGTGAAGTGCCTCAGGGACATGACAAAATGCTTGGTGTAAGATAGAAATAAGACATTATTTTATGCTAAAAATTATTTATTATATTTATTATTAATTATTTGTATTCATTATAATGGGCATACCAATGTATTGTAAAAAAAAAAAAAAAAAAAAAAAGCTTTTAACACTTCATTTTAGTGAACTACCACTTTTAAAAGCCGGTTGGACTGAAATATTACCGAATCCCAGGAATGACCCATTTACCAGTCAACAGCGTTGGGCTGGTGGTGATGAAGGTGGAGGAGGAGGATGGCCTAAAGGTAGAGAGGGAGGGGCAGGCTGTAGTATTACTGCTGGACGGTGTCATCACGAGTCACCACCTCTCTCACAGCTCCACGTCCACTCATCCACGCACGCACATGGGCCAGCTCTCTTCACTAAGCACAGGTGAGATCTGATGAGTCGGTCACTAAACTTGATATTTCACACTCTCCAAGCTCAAGCGCGTCAGCTGGTAGTAGTGTTAGCGGTGCAGAGGCGCGTGTCACACCGCTAATACCACAAAAGCTAACAGCAGTGGATGTGAGATGTTTTCTTATCTTTTTATCCTATAGAGGAGAACTTATTCTTAGTTTTGAAGTCAAGTTATATTGAAATTATGAAGTTTGACGGGAAATCGTGAGATTGGTAACTTAATCATGTTTCAAGACCTTACCTGAACAACGAGTTGTTGACTTCCTCTAACGAAGCTCGTGCTGAAATAAATGATGTTTTACGTTAGACGGATAGCTGATGAAGAGACGTGTTTTACCGAACATATAGAGATGGTGTATTCATAAAACAATATTTAATAGTTAAGTGCTCACAAAACATTAGCAGGATGCCGGTGTTGGCGCGACAGAATGTTGAAGCGAGCGGAAGCTTAAAATATCAATGTTTTACAATAATAATGAAAAACAGTAATAATTAAAAGGCGAATTATCACCGAGGAAATGTTTTATGTGTTCGATGGTTATACTTTTACAGCCAACAATAGATTAGTGGATCTTCCAGGTGCATAATCAATTTTAATCAATTAAAAAAAAACAATTCTCATGAATGTTCTTAACAATGACGTACATGAGTGCATCAAATTACATAAATTAAGACATGAGGCTCTTACAAATGTCAACTTGTCAAGGCTTACTGTATTTTTTAAAATATATATATGTTAAAAAAAGTCTTATCCTGGCTCCAAAACTGTTTGTTCAGTAGTCGTATTTTTATCAAATGTCTAATATTATATTACCCAGTTGTTTATGGGCAGATACATATGAACAAATGGTTAGGTACGGTGCAAATTCAGAACAGGTGTTTGCGTGACTTAAAATTCTGATTAAAACATGCATATTCATTTACATGATGCTTACATAATCAGAATATGACCAAATTCTGGTTAATATCAGTATTCTTAGGAGCCATGCGCACACAACCTGTTTTTACTGTTAAAATGCGAGATGCAGACCAGTGGAATGGGAAAAAACTACGCAAGGTCTAGATGTGGGTTTTTTGAGTGCTCGAGTGCTGCATTTTTAACGTAAGACTCTGCAAACAGAAGAGAACACAGCAGTCAGGCACATCCATCAAGTGCATGTTTTCATTTTTTTTTTTTTTTAAACAATGAAAAGACATTCTGTGGAAACAGACCCTTATGCATGTAAACTTTTAAAAAGTATGTTACTGAACGTGAAATTGAGGACTGCTTTTCTCTTTTCTGTTAAATATCGGCATGTTCATTTTTAACTGTCAAAGTAGGTCTGGCATCTGAATTTTTAGACTTGGCTTTCTGTTGAAGTCAGCTTTCAGAATATACTGAAAATATGATTTTAAGTGCTTAAGCCATACTTAAATATATGGCTTTCAATTTAAATTCTTTATCGTATCTTTACAATTCCTTTGGCGTTTACATTGTCATGCTGTTCAAATGAGTATGTTCCCACATAGTTTTAGTGTTCAGTGAAAGTCTTTATCTCTAGTAGATGTATCTCTGAAGCAGTTAGTTCTGCAGGCTGTTGTTGATGACCGCACCCAACCAAGCGTTGTCTGGTTGTCTTCCCACATTGTACTGGTTTCCTCCTGATCTCACTGGCACTGCACTTGCTCTATGGCATCCTGGGCAGCAGGTGTGGGCGAAATGACTGAGGCTCAATTAAAGAACTTGTTATCCGAAAGGGCTTGTTCAAATTAATGTTGGAGATATTAAGCTACTATTTTTTTTAAGTGTTGAACGAGTAAACCGTTTTGTGTTTTCAACAACGTGCCACAGATGCAGTCAGCAGTTGAATTTAACCTACAACATTCCATTAACTGTGTTTGATCTCTTTTATCTCCCTGATTTGATACAGAAAGAAATCAACGATGAGACTCGACTGAAACTCCAGGCTTGAGGTGAACAGACTCTTGTGTGGTTGATGGTCCGACGTCAGATTCCTGATTCTTGATTTTTGCAGTACCCCTGCCTCTTGAGTTGAGTTCATCATGGGGGACGCCGACTCCACCAGTTCCATGCGTCTAAAGCAAGAGATCTCACTACTGCACGGTGTCTGCCTCATTGTGGGGAACATGATTGGTTCGGGCATCTTTGTTTCACCCATTGGTGTTCTTGAGAAAACAGGTTCTTACGGTCTATCTCTGGTGGTTTGGGTTATTGGAGGAATCTTCTCTGTTTTTGGTGCCCTGTGCTACGCTGAGCTGGGCACAACCATTCGCAAGTCAGGAGCTAGTTATGCCTACATCCTGGAAACCTTTGGGGGCTTCATTGCATTCATCCGTCTGTGGACCTCGCTGATGATCGTGGAACCAGCCTGCCAGGCAGTCATTGCTCTTACTTTTGCTAATTACCTAGTGAAACCGTTCTTCCCCACCTGCCCGGCACCAAATGCTGCAGTACGGCTCATTGCAGCTCTCATTATAGGTAAGAGCTCCTGTGCTCATCCATGCATGCTTTGATAAACTTACATGTAACAGCACTTGAAACTAGTGTAAATAGTGGCACAATAAAGGCCGGCTTTCTCTGAGATTCACTACTGTTTACTGTTCACAGCGCAGTGTGTATGAGATTACTCTGAAAAGAGTGCTTCATGTTAACGTATGCCAAAAATAAATCATACCAATTTATGCTGCTACCGAGGATCATGGTATTGATCTGCATACCTTTATTTACATAATTCTTTTAGTTTGTATGGTTGCCTTACAGTCCCTTTTTTTCATTTCATACAAAATAGAAAATAGCCTACATGTATTGTAATATAGTATCTTCATATACACAACATTTCTGAATCCGTATTGTTATTGTTAAAACAAAAACTATTAAAAATTGTTTTTATTCATTAAAATAAAATATTAGATGACAAACTCAAACTTACAAAACGCAAATGAAAATTTGGTTTGGCAACTAACTGAAATACAATAAGTTCAAGTATTAAAATAACTTAAATAAAAAATTTAAAGCAAAATAAAAAATACTTAAAAATAAAAGCATAAAATAAAACAAACTCAATTTAAAATGAAAACTACAGATACAGTGGGGATGTATGTTGTTTCAGGGTTGGCATCATCTGAGGTCCTCTGAGGGGTTGGCATCATCTCTTCCTGGTTATGAAATATGAAAATAAAGCTAATTCAAAATATTATTAGTACATTAATAATACTAAAATAGCACTGATCTGAATGCTAGGAGAGTTTGCGTTTGTTTCAGCCCGTTTCTCCCGTAAACCCCGTGTGCTCATGGTGCATTTTTCTCTACAATGTTATTTCATTCATTTCCTTTTTTTTATTTGTTCATTTTTGGTAGGAAATTTGTGTTTTCTTTTTTTTCCCCTTTTGATTTTCTTCATACTAAAACATCCTTGCAAATTGCAAAAAAAATAAATAAAAATAGCATATTTTATTTCCAGTGAGTTAAATCTAGAAACCTCCTTTTTCCTTTATCAGAAAGTGCAAATATACTTAGTTGCATTTTTGGGTGAACTAGCTCTGTGGTCTCAGCTGTTAGATAGATAGTGTTGTTTCAATATTAACTTGTTGAAATTACACAGTCCAGCAGGTGAGTCTGCACTGCAGTGTGAATAAACTGTCATCACTTTGGCTAAAGTACATGCTCATCCGTTTTTGCGTAAACTTGTACTTTGTCTGTGTAATTTGTCAAAATCAAGTAAATACTGTCTCTACAATTTTGAAGCATGTGTTTTCTGTTAGTTCAGCTGCGACTGCCAGGCTGTTCTCTCCATTCGTCTCAGTGTTAGTTGGCATTATCTAGGCATTTCATTTGTCAACCAAATACTTTCCATTTGGACTGGAGTTTGTAACCCTGCCAAGACTTCCACAAAACCTTTTTATGAAGTCATTGGTGACTGTTTCCACAGAGCTCATGTGCAGTTTGTTTGAGTTTAAGGGAATTCTCGGGTATTTGTCACCTGTGGCATGTTTTGCTACTTACTGTGACAAAGTCCACTGAAGTACTTGTGAAACAGGCCTAAACCGAAAAGCTTATGCAAACATATATAACGGTGTAATTCTACAGGGTTTAATTTCCTTTTTGTGACAAATAGCACTTTATTTGGACTGTACAGTCTGTACAGTTTCATCAGAATGCGGTGGCATTTGAGCTGTGATTAAATCAGGTATAGAAATACCTAAATTAATCTCCTGGGTACCACAGTGCCGGGATGTCCAGTCATAATGGTATCTGCAGCTCTGAGAGACTGTTTCAAGGAGTGAATTACTGTCAGACTTGGTTTGTTGGTGAAATTAGATGCCAGGAGTGTCAGATGAATGGAGGAACTTGAATTACCAGTCTGTAAAACCGCAAAAGCAGGAGTTGAGGTGTTCTCTGTTCTGAAAAACCTCACCCGCACCCTCATTTTATTGCCCTGGTCAACCTGTCAGTTGAACCTAAATGCTTAAAGGGGAACTTATGACACATTGGAAATTTACATTCATCTACAAGGAAATAGTAAAAGTAGTTATTATGGAACACAACTGCACAACGGAACTATTACACACACGATCAAAAGGACCATTAAGAAATTCCAGTTTCAAACAGCAGTTGAAATATATTCAGTATATATTGTCTGGCTTTTATATGGCCATGTCTATCTGTTTGCTTTGCAGGTCTTCTCACCTTTGTGAACTGCATGAAGGTGAAATGGGGGGCCATTCTTCAGGTCATCTCCACTGTGGCTAAAGTCCTGGCTCTCATTGTCATTATCATTGCTGGAATGGTTGTGCTGGCCCAAGGTTTGAACATGCTGACACAAATGTTGTTTACTAAATATACCATATACCATTAATACTGTTTAAAAGTTTGGGGTCAGTATTTATTTATTTTTTTATTTTTTTATTTTTGTAAAGAAAAAATATTTTTATTCAGCAAAGACGCATTTAATTGATCAGCGTGATAGTTAATTGTATCAATATATATTGTTTGTATAATGCAAAAAAATTATATTTCAAATAAATGCTGTTGTTTTCTATTCATCAAAGAATCCTGAAAAAAATACATCGTGGTTTCCAGACAAAAACATTAAGCGGCTCAAAACATTGATAATAATAAGAAATGTTTCTTGAGCAGCAAATCAGCATGTTAGAATGATTTCTGAAGGATCATATGACACTGAAGACTGGAGTAATGATGCAGAAAATTCAGCTTTGCATCACAGGAATAGATTGCATTTTAAAATATATTAAAGTAGAAAACAGTTTTTTAAAATTGTAATAATATTTAGCGATATTAGTGTTTTTGCTGTATTTGTGATCAAATAAATGCAGTCTTGGAATATATATATAAAAAAACTTATCGACCCTATACTGTTGTGCTACACATTTATATTTTTGTGAGTCATTACGGTTTGTTTTTGATTTGACTGCATTTGCATTGCTGTGCCACAGGAAAAACAAACAACTTTAGGGATTCCTTTGAGAACTCTAAACTGGATCCAGGAAACATTGCCCTGGCTTTGTATGCCGCTCTGTACTCGTACTCAGGCTGGGACACCCTGAACTTCATCACAGAGGAGATTAAAAACCCAGAGAGGTACTGATACTGATACTCATACGTTACGATACGATACACTTTATTGTCAGACTGAGTCTGAAATTTGTCTTGCGTTACAGCAGGTTCACTCAAGGTTACAATACTTTATCACATAAACAACACAAAATGCAGAGCTTTCACACACATACATTAAAAAAAAAGGACATTTACTTTTTCTATGAGTTATTCAGCACTAATACAGCTTGATGTACAAATGAATTCTTTATCTTAATTCGGCTGTATCTTGGGACCTTATATCGTCGATCAGATGGCAAGAATACAGATTCATTATACAACACATGATTAGGTTCAGAAACAATGTTTTTAGCTAATCTTACAAGATTATTATGGTAAAATAGTTCATATGCTTTTTGAAGTGGCTGACCCACAATTTTGGAGCACATTTTTAGTAAGTTCATTAACTTTGTTTTTAGACTTACAGATAGACTCCTATACCAAAACCGAATTACAGTACTGCAAGACACTCATGATTACAGACATAAAAAACAATAAAAGAATCTGCTTTCTTGCTCCAAATGACCTCAATCTACAGAGAAAGTAAATTCTTGTGTCATTATTTTTGCAATCCTTTGTGGTGCAGAAATTGCACACTTCATATTGAATGAACGTCCAGCAGTTTTGTTGCAAATCAATCAGGAAGATCAAATATGTAAGCAAAATCTTTTTCTCTCTCTCTGCTACAGAAACCTGCCATTGTCTATAGCGATCTCCATGCCTATTGTCACAATAATCTACATCCTGACTAACATCGCCTATTATGCAGTGCTGGACATGAATACACTGCTACAGAGTGAAGCTGTGGCTGTGGTGAGTAAAACCTTCTTGGATATCTGTATATTTCAAGCTTCTGTAGCAAAACTAATTTTTAATTCACATGATCTGAGATGTCACATGGAAGTTAATGGACAGCATCTGTTTAGTTTATTTGCTCCAGATTTGATCATGTTTTCATCTCCTGTTACACTGATCTAGTTAAGCAGAGCAGCTTGAGGCAACGTCTTCTCTCTGGAGATGCTTGATGATGTTAGTCTACATCCACAGACATTCTGCTGCCTGTAATTATGCTAGTATGCTGCTCTGTGGAAGTTTTTATGGCCAACAAAATGTATTTACTGTGTTTGATACACTGTTTGTTTCTGATGTGTCCAGTTCCATTTTTATACACTGAGACAACTGTATGTTCTTCCAAAACATTGCTCTGTTTGTTTGAGCATCTAACACACTTACATTAGTTTAACCAGCTGCATGATTAATCAGAAAAAAAACAAAATTTCAATATGGCTTAGTGAGGTTATCTAGTCGCGAAGGCTGCAAATTAAAGGAATATGTGCGTTGCATGTATCAAGAGTGAAGCACGGCACTGTGTTTATTACTCTGAGCAGCGCAGAGTAGTTTTTTCTTCTCTGTGTTTCAGAACGATTCGGTTCACAATAAATGGTGCTCCACATGAACTCATCTCTACATCTGCTCTGAGCCTGGTTCACTTATGCATTTTGGAACACAACATGCACTGATCATTTTCCTAAGCAATGTGAAGTGCTTATGAATCGGCTGCTGTCAACAGAAGGGAAGCTTTAAGGGCTCCCTACAATTTTCCACCAAAATACAAGTTTGATGGTTTAACAAAACCATTATATATATATATATATATACATACTGTGTATATGTGTGTGTGTGTATATATATATATATATATATATATATATATATATATATATATATATATATATATATATAT
>NW_015505717.1:298439-304337 GCF_001515645.1 Sinocyclocheilus grahami | reverse complement strand
ATAATATTTTTATTATTATTATTTTGTAGTCATATTGATATATAATCACACATTTTTTGGCAATTAGATTTTTTCCACAGATCATGCAGTCTTATCTGTGGTACCGACCAGCGACAGAAACATCTTTGAAAACAGTTATTATTTTTGGGGATATACAATGTATCTGTAGCATATGAGTTATCAAGATTTTTTGTATTTATTTATCAGTTAGTATTGTTTACTTGATTGTTCATGCTCATTTCCCTTATTTTACATATAGATTACCTTTGACATCATCTAATACTCACGTAAAGTTAATCTTTAAAAACACTAATTATATATATATATATATATATATATAAAAATGTTCATAGTGTACATTATAGTGTTGCGATGCCTAAATTCACTTGTAGCATTTAAATTGGCTCATTTTAGTGTTTAGTGTTCAATTTTTAATTGTTTAGACAAACTAGTATAGGGTGTCGGGCATTTATTGATTATTGGTCCTAATGGAAAATAAAAAACACTTTTGCTTTTGTATTTAATACAGACGTTTGCTGACTATGTGCTGGGATATGCTAACTGGCTCATCCCGTTGTCTGTGGCCATCTCCTGTTACGGAGGTTTAAACTCCTCTATCATTGCCGCCTCCAGGTAAAGATCTTGTTCTGAGTCTTCTGTCGTTTCTGTAGTCGATGCAAGGTGGCAGGAACTCAGTTTCTTAGCCGAACCCCTTTTTTTTTTCCCCTTTCAGGCTGTTCTTTGTGGGTTCGCGTGAGGGCCATTTACCCAACATCCTCTGTATGATCCACGTCAAATGCTACACACCAATCCCAGCCCTGCTGTTTAATGTGAGTAAGCAGGCTCAGACATGCCTTGTGCTATGTAGAAAATCGAATATCCACATTATATACTAAAAGCAGGACACTTCATTCTGATCTGCTATTTTCCCTCCTCCTACAGGGTGGAATTTCACTCATATATCTCTGCGTGAAAGATGTGTTCCAGCTAATTAATTACTTTAGTTTCAATTACTGGCTGTTCATCGGCCTTTCTATAGGCAGTCAGATCTACCTGCGCATCAAGGCACCTGACCTGCCCCGTCCTGTTAAGGTAAGTCAATAGCTCTGTTACAAAACACAAGCTACTGTGTACTAACCATTATAATTGACTGATTCTGAATTGTCTCCATGTACGCAAGTAGCACTCCTCATGTAAAGGAGATTCTCAACTCACAATTCATTTCAATTCTGTACACCACCTCTCATTGATGTAAAAGCATGTCCCGCCACCGCTTGATCTTTTTTTGCAATAGAGTGCAACAGTTGGGTTCCAGTAGTAAAAGTCCATTCATTTTCACCATGGAAGTCTTGATATTTAAGAATAACTTGAAAACTTGAAGACCTGAGCTACGAGGTTGTTAATCAGTTGTACATGCTTTAAAAAAAAAAAAACTACATTACCCATGATTTTGCAGACAAATTCAGAGAATTGCAACAAGCAAATAGAGCCAGAACATTTCTTTAGTGCCCGTTTACTCCCCCTACAATAGTCTCTCAAACTACTTATATATATATATATATATATATATAGTTGACATGTATCAGTCTGGAAAGGGTTATAAAGCCATTTCTGAGGCTTTGGGACTCCAGCGAACCTCGGTCAGAGCCATTCTCCACAAATGGAGAAAACTTGGAACAATGGTGAACCTTCCCAGGAGTGGCCGGCCAACCAAAATTACTCCAAGAGCACAACGACGACTCATCCAAGAGGTCATAAAAGAACCCAGAACAACATCTAAAGAACTGCAGGCCTGACTCGCCCCAATTAAGGTCAGTGTTCATGATTCAACAATAAGAAAGAGACTGGGCAAAAACGGCATCCATGGGAGAGTTCCAAGGCAAAAGACACTGCTGACCAAAAAGAACACAAAGGCTCGTCTCTCATTTGCCAAAAAATATCTTGATTATCCCCAAGACTTTTAGGCAAATATTCTGTGGACTGATTAGACAAAAGATGAACTTTTTGGAAGGCGTGTGTCCCGTTACATCTGGCGTAAAACCAACATAGCATTTCATAAAAAGAACATCATACCAACAGTCGAACATGGTGGTGGTAGTGTGATGATCTGGGGCTGCTTTGCAGCTTCAGGACCTGGATGACTTGCCATAATTGACGGAAGCATGAATTCTGCACTCTATCAGAAAATCCTGAAGGAGAATGTCCGGCCATCAGTTTGTGACCTCAAGCTCAAGCGCACTTGGGTTATGTAGCAGGACAATGATCCCCAACACACCAGCAAGTCCACTTCTGAATGGCTCAAGAAAAACTAAATTAAGGTTCTGGAGTGGCCAAGTCAAAGTCCGGACTTAAAGCCGATTGAGATGCTTAAACAGTCCATTCATGCTCGAAAACCCTCCAATGTGGCTGAATTAAAACAATTCTGCAAAGAAGAGTGGGCCAAAATTCCTCCACAGCGATGTGAAAGACTCACTGCCAGTTATCACAAACGCTTGATTGCAGTTGTTGCTGCAAAGCGTGGCACAACCAGTTATTAGATTTAGGGGGCAATTACTTTTTCACATAGCGCCAGGTAGGGTTAGACAGCTTTTTTCCCTTAATAAAATAAATAATCATTTAAAAACTGCATTTTGTATTTACTTGCATTATCTTTGTGTAATATTAAAATTAGTTTGATGATCTGAATCTTTTAAGTGTGACAAATATGCAAACAATTAAAAAAACAGGAAGGGGGCCAACACTTTTTCACACCACTGTACATAATCAACATCTTTAATTGAATAGCTTTATATTTTATCTGTTGATTGTCATTCACAATGCTCTTTCCCTCATTAAAGCAATTATGTTGTGACTTATCTTAATGCTGGTTGGTTTCAAAGAATTTTTTTTTAATTCCTATGGGAAAAAATGAATGGGAAAAATACCAAAGCCGCTGACAAAAGGGCCTTTTCTCTCTTCTCCTCTATGAAGGATATGTGTGATTATTAGTCAAGATAAAGTATTATAGAATGAAGGATAATGTTTCTTATCTTATGGAACAGCCTTCACATCAGGAGCGCATTTATGATGCCTTAAAATACTCAGATAATTGCCAATGTCATATATTTAATACTTTATTTCATTATTGCCCTGGTTTATGATGTGCTTAATTGACTCTCTGTGTTTGTTTCCGTGTAGTTGAGTCTGTTCTTCCCTATAGTGTACTGCCTGTGCAGCGTGTTTCTGGTGGTCGTACCGCTGTACAGTGACACTGTAAACTCTCTGGTGGGAATCATCGTCGCTCTCTCCGGGGCTCCTGTGTATTACATATGTGTGCACCTCCCGCCCAGCTCCCGACCCGCCTTTCTGGGACACATGCTCGGTGAGTGAGCACACAAACATGCAAGAATCTCTCGTTTTTCTTGTTTCATTTCTAGTAGTCCAGCTGGGCACCTGCAGTACCTCCACAGCTTTGGTTTCTGCTGCAGGCTGTTGGAAGTGTTTTTGTTTTGAAACATTCTTTTATGTGCTACACCCAGGTTCTGTTAGCCTTCTAGGGATTTTGGTGCATATACACAATTGTGGTGATGTGTAATGAATTTGAACCCAAGACGAATGCGCTGTTATGAAATGGGAGTATTGTAACCATATAAGGTGACCGTGATTTCGCCAAGTACAACATGTTCCTGGATCAACATCCTTGTTGATCCTGGAACAACATTCCAATCAACCAATCAGAATTGAGGCATAACTTCAGGAAATATCTGTTTTAGGCTTACAATCAGGGTTAGGTGCTTCTACACCCTTGTAAATGAGCTATCATTTCACACTGATTTTAGGAATAAATTATGGGTAAGGTTAGGTTTAGGGGTAGGGATTGGGTTAAATCTGTATTTTTGGACCGTAATGTTGATCCAGGATCAACAAAAGATGTTGATCCAGGAACATGTCTTACTTGGCAAAATCACGGTGACCAACCATATAATGATCCATAAGTACTCCAGTGCAAATCGCTTTACAGTGAACAATGACTTCACTGTTTTCATCCATCTGAGACCGCTGTTCTTATACCGAGATAGGCTTTCATGAATCCGGAGTACATTACAGAGGGGGGGGGGGGGGATTTCAGTCATTTTTGATTATTTTCTGGTCATACTTTACATCGTTTATGATGCAGTTGTATTGAGTAATAAAACTCAGCTAATGTGCTTATTATAGACGATTAGGGAAAGAATGTCATAGAAATTCAGGTGTGGTTTCTTCAGTCTGAGCCCCGTAAACAACCACCTAGCAACGACCTGGAACACCCTAGCAACCATATAACAATGTCTCTGCAACTACTTGGAACAGTGTTTCCCAACCGGGGTGCCGTCTGTCCAGAGCAGGGGTGCCGTGTAAAAAATCCTTTAATATTTTTAAATTGCTAAAATTTTCAAAAAAGCACCTATTTTATAATATACATATCTGAATCTTTTAAGTGTGACAAATATGCAAACAATTAAAAAAACAGGAAGGGGGCCAACACTTTTTCACACCACTGTACATAATCAACATCTTTAATTGAATAGCTTTATATTTTATCTGTTGATTGTCATTCACAATGCTCTTTCCCTCATTAAAGCAATTATGTTGTGACTTATCTTAATGCTGGTTGGTTTCAAAGAATTTTTTTTTAATTCCTATGGGAAAAAATGAATGGGAAAAATACCAAAGCCGCTGACAAAAGGGCCTTTTCTCTCTTCTCCTCTATGAAGGATATGTGTGATTATTAGTCAAGATAAAGTATTATAGAATGAAGGATAATGTTTCTTATCTTATGGAACAGCCTTCACATCAGGAGCGCATTTATGATGCCTTAAAATACTCAGATAATTGCCAATGTCATATATTTAATACTTTATTTCATTATTGCCCTGGTTTATGATGTGCTTAATTGACTCTCTGTGTTTGTTTCCGTGTAGTTGAGTCTGTTCTTCCCTATAGTGTACTGCCTGTGCAGCGTGTTTCTGGTGGTCGTACCGCTGTACAGTGACACTGTAAACTCTCTGGTGGGAATCATCGTCGCTCTCTCCGGGGCTCCTGTGTATTACATATGTGTGCACCTCCCGCCCAGCTCCCGACCCGCCTTTCTGGGACACATGCTCGGTGAGTGAGCACACAAACATGCAAGAATCTCTCGTTTTTCTTGTTTCATTTCTAGTAGTCCAGCTGGGCACCTGCAGTACCTCCACAGCTTTGGTTTCTGCTGCAGGCTGTTGGAAGTGTTTTTGTTTTGAAACATTCTTTTATGTGCTACACCCAGGTTCTGTTAGCCTTCTAGGGATTTTGGTGCATATACACAATTGTGGTGATGTGTAATGAATTTGAACCCAAGACGAATGCGCTGTTATGAAATGGGAGTATTGTAACCATATAAGGTGACCGTGATTTCGCCAAGTACAACATGTTCCTGGATCAACATCCTTGTTGATCCTGGAACAACATTCCAATCAACCAATCAGAATTGAGGCATAACTTCAGGAAATATCTGTTTTAGGCTTACAATCAGGGTTAGGTGCTTCTACACCCTTGTAAATGAGCTATCATTTCACACTGATTTTAGGAATAAATTATGGGTAAGGTTAGGTTTAGGGGTAGGGATTGGGTTAAATCTGTATTTTTGGACCGTAATGTTGATCCAGGATCAACAAAAGATGTTGATCCAGGAACATGTCTTACTTGGCAAAATCACGGTGACCAACCATATAATGATCCATAAGTACTCCAGTGCAAATCGCTTTACAGTGAACAATGACTTCACTGTTTTCATCCATCTGAGACCGCTGTTCTTATACCGAGATAGGCTTTCATGAATCCGGAGTACATTACAGAGGGGGGGGGGGGGAGTTTCAGCCTTTTTTGTTTTTTTTTTGGGTTTCC